>NC_044358.1:31283210-31583210 GCF_007364275.1 Archocentrus centrarchus | reverse complement strand
CCGCGTGATTCATCCGCTCGGGGACTAGTTCACTCCTTATCTTCAGCATCTGCTCGTTTTGAGTCAACAAAGCGGCCAAAGACAAGCACTGGATCAGCTTCTATTTAGATACAAAGCCACAGGCTCCTAATGAAGGATATGGAGCTATTTTTTAGTAGTCATTCAGAGACAGATACTGCATCACTAAAGCCATTGGTAACATTAGCTTGTCACAAATTATCAATCCGCTGGGTCGTGACCCCCCCCCCCCCCCCCCCAACAGACACACATGAAACAAGTATAACTGTAAAATTAATGTGTCCTTTTGTATGTTACCTTTTACTATTACCTAACAAATACAGACATCAGTCCGTTTCATCTGCCGATGTCTACACTTTTAGTAGCTTTTCAGTTGCCATGGCAACAACTCTGCGTCCAAAATGGCGTCCTTGCTTGGGGAGCGACTCTTTGAAATTAGTGGTCAGGGTCCGTCACCTCCGAAGGATTTTTTTCCAACTTGTGATTACCAAAAATGAGGTTACATATTTGTATGGCTCCCTGTATATAAAGCAGACTTTCGAGGAGTAATGGTAAACAAAAAAAAACAAAAAAACGTGCTAATAAAAATAACCACTCTATTAATTGAGGCTTGCTTAATTTTCACTTAGTTGTTTAGCTTTAAATATAGGTATGCTACTCTTTTCTAATTTGTATACTTCCTTCAGAAAAGTAAAAAAAAAAAAAAAAAAATCCTTGCCCATCTTGTAAACTCAGCTAATGGCAAAACGTAAACTCAATAGCTCTGTTACCGTAGCATAACAGTACCTTGTAGTCACTGCCACATATGAGAGTCTGCTATTTTTCTTCTAAATTTAGGTAATAGTAACCTCATGGGGAATTTCTTTGTGACTTCAATGTAAGGGTCATCCCACCCAAACAGCAGAAAGTGTCTCATCAGGATTTCCAAAATGATAAAACTCTACAGTGTAAGGTTTCTTCAGCAAAATAATCACTACACCTTACATTAAGTTCCTGATGCTACTCACCTTTTACAACCTTTTGAGCTTAGTCATTTCTGAGTTTGTTGTAGTGTACTGTTTGGGATCAATAATTTGACAGAGAATATGCATGCAGCTTTTCAAGGGTCTAATAGCCACACTCTGTTTTGTTGTTTGTTTCACTCATCATCTTCAGATGAAGTCGGTGCTGTTTTGGGGCAAAGGATCCTGGACTATGCAACAGCACTCTGTTGAGGAAAGTTTGATAACCTAGAGCACTTACCTGATGACATAATGCTCAGAATCATGTCCTACCTAGAGCTGAAAGAAACAGCACTGCTGGTACAGGTGTCACGCAGATTCACAATGGTGAGGGCAACGGTGCAGTACTGGATTTATTTGATGCTACAGAAATAATGTTTTAATGTCTATTGTCTTTTGCTTGTGTTCACGTTCGCTTGTGTTCGTGTGTATCTTGTATTGTTCCCAAACCAGACTGTACCAGCTCTTCAACTCTGAGAAGTTGTGGGAGCAGACTGTGAGGAACTGCGCTGGGTTTAACCAGGACATTGAGGACATAGCCAATGCCATGGGCTGGAAGAACACCTTTTTAACCTTCTTCCACAACAGAGATGTTAAAGAACAGCAATAAAAAAAACAAAAAAAAAAAAAAATATATATATATATATATATATATATAAAAATCCTTGTCCATCTTGTAAACTGGACAAGGACAGTATTTTTTGTGTGTGTTTGTGAATAATGTTCTGAATATTCTTCAAAGCAAATCAATATTTTGGTTTTACAAAGAAAACTCTTGCTTCCAAGTTTTGTTTCAAAGATTGTGCATTGTGTAAGAGTCCTTGTAAATTACATTAGCTTGGCATTTTGTTCCTGAATGGTCAAAAGGTCAAATTATGATGTAGACAGACTTACAGTAAAATACGTAAGCAACCCAAGTCCAGCTGACATCCTATCATACTTCCTGTTTACATTTGCCAGTGAGCTGGTGCTGCGCCCTCTGCTGAAAGCCCTCAGCAGTCAGTGCTGCCTTTGCTTACAAGCCAACCTGAGTTTGTGTATGACCACTGAAGCAGCCAGCAGAGGGTGCAACATGACATGAAAACTAGAGTCAGATGATGGGAGGAGGATGAGGAGGAGGGGGGAAACCAAGCATGTAAAGTCTTAGGTAACGTGTGCAAAACAAGTGCTGTAGTTCTAGTTACCATATCAAGGCCTAAAAGACTCCAACTTATTCTGGATTAAAAGCTTGTACATACACGTGTGTAAGGGCATCTGACATACCGGTCCTACATCTCCTGAAACCTGTACCAGCAAGCTACAGTAACGTAAGACAAAGGTATGCACTGTTTTTTCTCTATTTACAGATACCTTAAAATCAGAGCTGGCATATGCTATAATAAATGTTAAAAGAGTTACATAATATAGTCTTATTGTCACATAAAAATGGCAAAAAAAGAAACAAAACCCAAGTAATTTTTTTGTGTTATGACAACAAGAACGTGTTAAAATGCAGGTAGTTTTCCATAAATGACTGAGCCTCTTTACAATATTAAATAGTTCTGTGCCCAAATGATAGCTGCATGTTAGAGTGATCCGACATGACAGCATACAGCCCTGAATGGTAGGTGCCGTGGCCTATTATTAGCTTCTGACACCGCCTTCTCAGCTGAGTCTGGTCTAGGAGGAAAAATATTCATTACGTAACAATAAAGGATCTGTCTCCCAGACCCACTTCCCGAATACCACGGCAAGAACTAGGCCTCATTCTGAGGCAGAGCAGCGGCCACAGCCATCTGGTTGTTGGTGCGGTGTAGGGCTGTGTGGGTTGTTTTATCCTTATCCCTTTACTGCACACATTCACAACACCACCCCTCCTTCTCAGTTCTTCTTTGTGGGTCAGTGATGCAGCGAGAGTGACGCAGCAGTGGCAGCAGCCTCCAGAAGGCAACTTTGCACAGCAGGAAACAGGGAACCTCTGCCAGAACCATACTCCACAGACATCAGTGACGAAGGAAAGATGGTAAAGGCCTGATCCGGGCCAAAGGAAGAATGGGAGCCGGGTAGTTACTCTCCTCCTTCTAAAAAAAACACCAGAGAGGCTTCACCAGCGCAGGGACAGGCCCGGCAAGACCTTCCACACAAACGTTTTGGTAGGCATCTCCAAGTATGAGTGCTTGTTGCAACAGCAACATAAATTCTCCAAGGAATGTATGTCTTTGTATGCTAAAGAGTGTGAATGCTTTGGGAATGAGAATGAGGCCTACTCAGCCTTGTGCTGCAGTCTTTTCCTCTCAGCCTTTTCCCCTGATGAGCGTCCCTGTAGGCCGCAGCTGAGCTCACTGAGCATCAGAGGCAAAGAGGCCTGTTAACTTTGTCCTGTGGTTTTAAACACATCCTAGCTGCAATGTCAAGGTTATGATTACTATATACCAATATGAGCAGAGCACTTCCAGTTTTGTTGGTTATTTTTTTTCCTCAACATTTACAGCCCGGTTTCCAGTTTAGCTTGAGACGTAACTTTGTAAATCCCAAAGCAAGTGTGTCAAGCAATAGAGAAAAGTCAGCTTAAATACCCTTATTAGATAAACAGTACAACATGTACATACAAGGTTAGGACAATAAGAAGACCACAAGATGGACTTGTTCTCAGAAATAAAAATGATCCGTTTTCCCAGCATCAGAATCTGCAGTCAGGTTTTCCAGAGAAAAGAAGAAGAAGAAGAAACAGCCTTTATTGTCCCACAGAGGGGAAATTTGGGTGTAACAGCAGCCGCAGTTATTATAAATATAAATAAAGATAAAGATATAATAATTCACACTGAAAAAAACTGAAATGAGATGCAAACTAAAAAACTACAAAAATATACCAAAATCTGGGTTTTATTTGACTTCTCTTCTCTTTGCTGTGAATTTGAGAACCACACACACAACAACCACAACAGCAGGTGGCTGCTATGATTGGACAGAGCCATCATACCAGGAAGGAAATAAAATCTATCTTGAAAGTTGAAGGAGATCACGATGAACAATAAATGAATACTTTGTTGCAAGCGGACACTGATACACTTATAGGATAAGCTTATGGGCTTGTCTGTCCAGTAAAAATAATGCTGTCTTCCCTCTTTTCAGTATTTTGCAGTCTATAAATATAAATGTATGCCTTATTTCTGAATCCCATTGCAGTTGACTGAAGAACAACTCTTCATGAGTTCTGCACACAGTGGTAGTAGCCAATACACTAAATGATCCATATGAATTACCGTATTTTTCGGACTATACGTCGCTCCGGAGTATAGGTCGCACCAGCCAAAAAATGCATAATAAAGAAGAAAAAAACATATATAGGTCGCACTGGACTATAAGTCGCACTTTTTTTTTGGGGGGGGGGGTGATAGAATCCGAGACCCAGAGCAGAAATTCCATCTTGAACGGCAATTTAAAATAATAATGGATTAAAGAACAGGACGAACACGGTTACGCCTACGTAGCACATTCAGCTACATGACGCACAACGAACTCGTGTTCGGTATGTTAACGTAACATTAAGTTATTCAGATAACCATAGCATAAAGAACATGCTAACAAGTTAACCAAACCATCAATCCATTGAATTCTTCATCCTCGGTGTCACTTCTAAACAACTCCGTACACTCCGTAGACGAAGCGCCGCTTCCTCTTCTGTGTCGCGTTAGTCAGACTCGTCGTCAGCTGCAGTTCCAATTATTCCAGCCTTTCTGAATCCCAACAGGATGGTTTGTCACTGAAGCCCATGTTTTCTTGATCCATCCAATGACTTCCAGGAAAGTTGGGTGGTGCATTCTCCCAGTTGCCGTTAAGCTGTGCTCTCCATCCATCATCCACTGCGCCCACAGGTTACGCAAGACTGCCTTAAAGCTGCAGTTCACGGAGATGTCAAGTGGCTGGAGTATTTTGGTTCATGTGTTATAAATGTCACATATACGTCGCTCCGGAGTATAGGTCGCACCCCCAGCCAAACTATGAAAAAAAGTGCGACTTATACTCCGGAAAATACGGTATATTTAATGTTACACAAAGCAAGAAATAGCTGGTCTTTCTAATTTCCATCTCTTTAATATCAAGTTCTTTCTTACTCTCAATATGGGGACTTACTCATATGCTATAGCGATGTAATAAATGGCATCATGGACTTTGAGAATATGAGAACTAAACAAAGTAACGGCTTATTAAACCATTTTCCCTCCCAGAAACGGTTCAGAATGAAACTGAAATCTAAAGTGAGGACTTTCATTATGCTTTGGTGCTTTTCAAGAGCAGCCTTTGCAAATCATTAATTTTATTTCATTTTTGGTTTGTATACCAGATTTTGTGAACACTTCTCCACCTTATTCTGTTTTAAATGTTATTTTAACATGTATTAGTTTTACTGTACTGTGTGAAGCACAGATAATCAAAGCAAAACAAGGTTGTTGTGCAGAACTATTTAATTGCATCCGTGCACACATCTAACTTTCTTCCAACCAAAGCAGGGTTCTCTCATTTACACGTATGAGAACGAATAGATAAGAACTTCTCATAGGGTGGGTGGATATTTTGACTTTACACATTGAAGGTCAAACTAACCTGTAGGCTGCTGGAGGCAGACGAGAGAATAAAAAGTAAACTTGGGAACAACACATGCAGTAATTATGGCATTTTTACCAAAGAGTATTTTTCAAAAGCCTTAAAGGATCAGTCTGATCCAAAGTTAAACACTGACCAATCACCACCATTGTCATCATGTTTTGTTTTGTTTTTTTCCATTTTGGTATCAGGCACTTTGTGACTTTTTCTGTGAAAGGTGCTTTATAAAACAACCTTTACTTGCTTTAGTTTACAATGGTTAAAACAAAAGATCAAACCCTGCTGTCACTCTCAAACTCTCAAACAGCAACTAATCCAAGTCATTAATGTTTGCTGCTGCACTAAAAATATGTTTAATCTGTCATTTTCATTGTTGTTAAACTGCCTTCTATATCTAATCCTTTAGCTTTTCAATGTAAGCAGGCACAAGCAGATATGTAGATGATGATGCAAAGATATTTGAGCAGAAGGCTGCGTGCCATGCCGCCCAAAAACGGTGTCTCTTGTGTGTATTCATTAAACCAAATTAATGTGATACACCAAGCACAAAAAAAGGAGGCAGCAGTTAAGATTTCAAAGTTAGGGTGATCACTGACTCTCTTTTAAGAGACGAAAGCACAAACACTTAATGAAGAAAACATTCCCTGCTTCGGGGCAATGAGTCAGTGCATGCATGGTGATACAGCACCTGCCTAATTTCTGTCTTTTGAAGTAAACAGTACCATAAAAATGAAAGCTTTGATGCTTGTTGTTTGTTAAAGTGGATCTCAGTCAGGATGAGGAGAACACAGTCATATGACTCCACTCTCAGTCATGTAAATAAAACAGTTGCTTCCATCCTCAGAGGCTAGTGAGAGGCTCACAGAGCCATGTCGTGTTTAGCTTCCTCCCCTCCCCCTCGTCTGCAGTGCTGACGCATCTGCTGCCGGTGCATCAATCAGCAGCTTCTATATAGGTATAACTCCGCTGAAAGCGAGACTGTCTCTCAGCTTTGCATTCAGTTTGCATCCTCGATGCAACTGCGAGAAAATGCAATGATGAACATCTGTCCGGTGACTACTAGGCTACACAATAGTACAGTGCCATCTTCTCTTAGCTGGTGCATTACCTAACCACAGTGACTGCGTAAGCACAGACGAAAGCCTTTGGTGTAATGTATTGCTGCACAGGGAAAGACAGAGTAGTGTCATGCATTTAAGGTGGATGTTCTTTCGTAGTGGGCTAGAAATGATTTTGTTTCATGCATTTTTGGTCAACATCGAGTTGCATCGAGATCTCGCTGGTGTGATGCTGGGGAGATTTAATACATCGTCTGTTGTACAGCAGAGGAACACTTCACTCTATCCTGCTAATAGCATTGCAGCTGAGCATTTTCTCTGGCTGTGGATTCGAGTACAGAGCTGGGGTGTGATGTAGCACCCTGCATCTCTCCGCTCTCCCTACAGCCCTCTGCCATGCTTAATAAAAGTTGCCGCTTCCTGCTCAGTGGCTCCAGAACGAAAGCTTCAGTTGCCCAGCCAGCACAAAAGCAGACCCATACTCCGATTTAGCTACACGCTGCATAAACTGTGAGTTATTCCTATAGCTTGTAGCAGGACAGAAGAGGCACAGTCAGAGGAGGGCAGGGCAGATCTAGCCCAGGACCTGGGCTGCATGGATAGAGGCGAAGGACGTTGGAGCTGGAGTCATCTTCACACAGAGAGGGAGGGAGAGGAAGAAAGACGTCAGAAAAAGCTCTGCTTCTGACAACACCACTGTTCAGCGACCATCATAGAAAAAAAAACTACTTTCGCCTTGGTCTCATGAAACTGTTTTTCATGTATAGTTGGGCATGCACGGGGCTGTAGAAAAGGGATACTGCATGACACTGTTTCCTGTTCGCCCTGCATCACTTTCTCTGATTTACTAAGGTATGTTTTGCATGATTTTTTTTAACCTGCATATTTTTTTGTTTTTTTTTGCGGAAGTATGCTTTGCAGAGATGCGTAAAGTGTCTTTTGCTTTCATATTTCGCTCTTTGTTTGACAATGCTGTCTGTATGCTGTACTGTCATTTCTTGGTTTGTGGTTTGGTGAGGGACTTTTTCATTACAGATGTAACAAAAATAATTTCGCTTTGGCTTTGAAGGTAAACTAAAGTTGGGGTGTGGCAAATTCATAAGCACTGATGAGAAATTGAGATTTCCGCTCAGCATGTGGTGGGAATAAACTGGAAAAACTGATACAAAATGTAAAAAAATTGAATACGGTAAAGTAAAATAACAACGTAGAAGAAAGGATGAAATGGTCCTGACATGGCAAAAACTAAGAAATTTAAATAAATGCGTGGCACATCACTTGCACTAGATGAGAAAGTCCATTTTTGCTGCAGACAAAGACACGCAGACCAATACACATACACAAAGTACATTCAAGCTGAGACAAAGGCAAACCTCGATTGCTCTGCAGACGGCTGTGTGGTGCAGGTTCTCAGAAAGGGCAGGATGTTTGTGGGAGAGAGAGCAGACCGAATACTCGGACGGCTAATACAGTCACTTGCCATGCAGCTGAATCCCAATAAGTGCTGCGCCATAGCATGTTGCCATGACAACAGAGGCCTGTCTGAGAAAGACAGCAGCAGGGTGGTTGTGTTTCATCAGTCTGAGATGCTTTAAAGACTGGCGGCCATATTTGTTGCACGAGAATTTAAAAAAAAACAAAAAAACAACAACAACAACAACAAAAGAAACATAAACACAAAAACCTTTCAGTGATAAATCGCCCACCATCCTTGGAGTAAAAACAATACTGCTCATTAACAACAGCAGGCTCCCAAATGGTACGCACCATAGACAAACATCAGCAAAACGTGAATCAATATCAGATATCAAACTGTTAATGTAATATAAAACAGAGACAACAAATAAAGATGGCTGAAACACTGAATGCTGTGTAGACCAAAACAAATTAAAATCATCCTGTGTTTTACTGAGTATGCTGAGCATAGAATAATTTTTCAACAGACACTAAATATAGTAGCTCTGCCTTCAGACTAACAGTTAGCCACAACATCTCCTGAAAAATGAGAAAAAAAAACAGTCTCATGCTGATTTGCACAGTCGCTGTATGACTTTCAATGCAGCCCTAAACATGAAAATAGCAACAATGTAAAGTTGTGACTTCTGAGCTTGAACTGATGCAGGTGTGATGATTCATCACTTACGAACGTAAGCCGAGTATGTTTTAGCGGATACAGTCAGCGTAATATGTAAGACATGCTAAATGACTCAGTAAAGACTCATCCCAAAGTGACTCTGATATGAGTAGGCCACAGTTAACCTGTCATCCTCTTTCAAAGCCAGAATTAGCTTCTTCTAGGTTTTGTAAATCACTTTAGGTCATTATCAGAACAAAAATAATCGATTAAAGTTGGTTTGTCAGTTTTCAAAAATGCCCGCCTGACCAGATATCCGTTTTGCTTGTACAATCAAGGCAGCCGTTAGCGCCAGCGTGGTGTAACAAAGACATTTCCACAAGATTAACTACTGCATTATTATTATTATTAATTAAATTATTAATTGTGTATATTAATATATGCAATAAATATGCTTTGTATAGCATTGATTATGTTACATTATATCATATCAGTTGCCCTTAAATGAGGTATTGATGAAAAATTACAAATTGGCAGCAACTTTCTGTGCCTGCACTACCAACTGACAAACAAGAAGGAAGCATGTGACTCATAACAGTATGCGTAACATTTTCATATTAACCTAAGCAGTGAAAAATTTTAAAAAGAAGAGGCCGCCATGACAACAGTATAAACCAGTGTTTGCGCCCAGCTGTGGCAGCACACAGGCTAGATTACCATTCAACTGATTTAGTTACAATTAAAAAAATTTTAAAAATGACTGTTTGAGAATGCCAGTTGCACAGTAGCACTACAGTTGGAGAGTGTCAACCATTATGTCACTATATGTTAAAGATTTTTTTGTAACTGCAAACATCTCAGTAAATTTCTAGACCGTTGTCTATGGTTTTAGCTCATATTTAATCACAGCATTTGAATAAAAATGCTTGCTCACAGTACTTCTATGTGGCTGCATGACAAATTCCCACCAGAGTGAGTTCTAGTACAGACTGCAAGCCACAAAGCAGCATTTGGGAAATCAGCGTACGGCTCGAAGCATGTTGTCACATTTTCACTTAAAGCTGGAATTTTCAGAAAGTATCATTTCAATCATAAAACCACCCCTTAACGTAATTATCCACACCCTCCCCAGTGTAGCACTGTCAAATGAGTCACAGCCTGAAATATCAAAGCACATTAGTAGTTAAGTGTACCCGGTGTACACTTAAATGTGAGATTAAAAAGCTCTTCTATAGAAGAGAAACACATTGGGAATTTCAGAATTTCAGAAGAGATTTCAGATAGCAACACAATCCTAAAGCAGTTCATCCACAATTTACAGTTTTGATATTTCAGTGAGCCTGCAGTTTGCATTATTAAAGTCATTGTGCAACCCATGTTTGGAAGTTTAAATGTTATGCAGGGGCTGCAGGGGCTTTGGATTTTTAAATAAAATGGATGTGAGATTATGGTGCCTTGAGTCAGAACTGTTGACCAGCTTGTTGACATTAGAGCTCATCTGTCAGGACATTACTGCCATCTAGTGTTAAATCACATAAAGAGCTATGTAGTTTCAGATACTAATTGTACACTCTTCACTTCTGAGTCTTTTGGAATTCAGATTCTCCATTTTGCAGTAATCTAATGTGATTATTTCTTTTACTTTCTTTAGATGACTGTGGTGTCCCCATGTACTCACAACCTGATGGATAGTGCTCACCCTCAAACTGTGCTAAGCAAGCTTAATGAACAGCGCTTACAGGGCCTCTTCTGTGATGTTACCATTGTAGTGGAGGATGTAAAGTTTCGGGCCCACAAGAACATCTTGGCAGCCTGCAGCGGATACTTCAGGAACGCTCTGACGACTTCTGAGCCATGGAGCTCTAGCCAGGTGCTGGAGCTGATGGACCTGAAGTCTGAAGTGTTTGCCTGTATCCTCAACTTTATATACTGCTCAAAGGTGACATCATCTGGTGCAGAGGACACGAAGGGTCTAGTAGCAGCTGGAAAAAGACTCGGAATTCCTTTTTTAGAGAAGCTGGCAGAACAAGAGAGGCAGGATGAATGTGTTAAACCAGCAGACTCTTGCACAGTCCCAGTGTTTGAAAAAGTAAAGAAGGCAGCTCTTGGGCCTGAGGAGGTAGATAGTACCAGAGGGCCACGCATCACCAATGCCTTCTCAATCACTGAAGTGTGTCCTGGGAACAATCCTTTCACCCCTCTGGATCCAGCAAACGAAGAGAGGCAGTCACCGGACGCAGGTCAGCTCCCATCAAGTTGTTCTACAACATCCTGCTTCAACGGGAACAATGAGACAACCCATGCTCTCTCCGAACACTCATATGCAGTATGCAAATCCACTGAAAGCAAAGATAGCAGTCAGTGTGACAACAAGAAGGTCTGTAAGCCAGCTGTATCACAGCCAAAGCAACTCCTTTACAGGAATGTAGGACCGCTTAAAAAGCGCCACAAGTTGAGAAGCATTTTGGGTAAAAGCATGCTTCCGACACCAGCCGAACCAGGAAGTGATGAACCAAATACAGTGACCCCCACATTTACTGATGCTGTTACTGCAACACCTGTTGCAGTTATGACTCCGCCACCGCTTTTTTCAGAGGTGGAAAAAAACATAGACACAGGCCTGCCTATGGCCACAGACAATGCTCAAATGGAGCTGGGTCCCCCAACCCTTTCTCCTCAGACAGAGGACAGCATATCAATCTATGGCTGTGAGCACTGTCCAGAGATATTCACAAATAAAGCTCTTCTTACCATTCACTCAGAGGTACATAAAAAGCGTTTTGTTAGTCATTTGTTTTGCACGTTTTGCCACAGGAAGTTTATACACCTCAAACGGCTGCGCAACCATGAGCAGGTCTGTCCTCAGGCAATGAGAGGCCCACCTAAACTAGACGCCAGGGATACATCAGCCCAAGAAGTGGACTGCCACACAGACGACACATCAGAAATGGAAACCAACATGCCGCAGCCTTCTCCAGTCGACCTCCCTAGCCCTTACACCCCAGAGCCCCTTCAAGTGGACCAATCAGAGCCTCCACAGGATGAGAAGCCAGCAAAGGCAGGTGGTGGTCAGAGAAGATATAACTGCAGTATGTGTAAACGGGTCTATGTCACCCTATCCAGTCTAAAGCGGCATGAGAATGTACATTCCTGGCAGAGGGCCTACCCCTGTCATTATTGTAATAAAGTATTTGCCCTGGCAGAGTATCGTACTAAGCATGAAATCTGGCACACAGGTGAACGCCGGTATCAGTGCATTTTCTGCCTGGAGACATTCATGACATACTATATCTTGAAGAACCATCAGAAGTCATTTCATGGCATTGATCCCAGTCTGTCTGTTAAGAAAAAGTCTGCCAATGGTGGGCTAAAATCCAATATTTATCCACTCAAACTCTACAGGCTTCTGCCCATGAAGTTCAGAAAAAGACAATACAAGACATACAGTCAGACATATTCAGAGAGAGCTGAGAGAGATGATCAGTCTGCAATAGACAAGAACTCTGTTATCCCTCAAATTGAAGAAAATGGTCTCATCCACCCTGACACTGCTTCATTCCCTCTGACATTCATGGCAACGACAAAGATGGTTTCACCTGTCATGCCTCGCATCAGCTTTGACAAGCCATGTGACCAAGATATTGACCAAAATCTTAGCAGTGAGTTGGAAATTCAGGGGGGCAGAAGAAAAGAGGCAGAAAACAGAGGTCCACCCTTCCTTAACTATGACACTTCCTTTTCTGTGCAAACCAATGCAGAATCTCCCACAGAAGATAACCCTTCTGTGTTAATTAGCTCAGAGCACATCAGTCATAATGTGCCATTCTTAAACTCCTTGAATACTGTTAAAAAATTAGGTGAGCTGTCAGCGTCTGCAAAAAGAGTTGAGGATATGACCAAGGAGATACTTCAATCACACACAGAGAATCTGCTGTGTGATAACACATTGGGTGGAAAAACAGAAACATACATTGCTAAGCCGGCATGCCCGGGTCCATCTGTGGACAGTGATGCCATGCCGCTGTGTCAGATAACAGTAAAAATTGGCAACGAAGCCATTATCCGTCGCCAAATCAAAGGATCAAAACTATTCCCCAGAAAAAAAAGGAAAATCCGAGAACTGAGTGGGAAGCAGAACCCAAGCCAGTGCCCTCCAACAAGGGAAGACTCAGAGAGCCCCAGACTCCGCCTCAGACCAGAAGTCACTGCCACCAGAGAGCCAGAGACATACGAAGATCTATCTGATTGTGAGACAGCAGATAAGCTTTGGCGTCCCTACTATTCCTATAAAGCTAAAAAGAAAAGGAAGAAGCTCCGATACAAGCACAGAAAAGCTATGTTTCCCCATTTGTCTGAAACATCCGTAGACAGAACTGCTGCTAGTGAGGCTCACCTGGAAAGAAGTAGTTGGCTGAGAGAGGAGAGTGTGTCAGTGAGTAGTACAAGGGTCAAGCACAGCGTCAGCAGGAACTCCAGCCCAAGGGCCACATACAACTGTGAGATCTGTGACAGCTCTTTTATCACAGAGACCGGTCTAAGGGCTCATGTTATTGGCTCTCACCCCTGTTTCTGTCGAACCTGTGGTAAACAAGGCCCCCCCGGTGAGGCACCTGCCGGTGGTGATTACATCTGCAGCAGCTGTATGGAAAATGGCTCCTGCTTCGATAACACGCCCCAGAGCCCCAACCGAGAGAAGAGGTATCGCTGCTCCTTCTGCCCCCAGCGCTTTCTCTACCTTGCAACCAAGAGAAGCCACGAGAAAAAACACAAGGAGGCAAACGAGGAGGGATACAACTCCGACGACTTCACACCAGGTTCGAAATATTTGGCGCACCAGAGTGAAGACGACAGACAAGAAACCGTCAAAACAGAAGACAGTGACAATCACGGGGGTACTAACGTAAAACATGAAAGAGTGGAAGGAGAACATTTTTCCACTGATAAGAATGAGCCTGAAACTGAGGAAAAAACTGCCTTTATGACTCTCTACCAAGATGTGTCATATTCCAGCATTAAAAGTCCATTATCACCTTGCACCGACCCATTGTTTTCCCTGACACCATCAAAGGTGAAACTCAAAATAGCAAAAAGGAGGATGAATGCACAGCATTCAAGTCACCTTGTTTCAAAAATGCAAGCCTGTGACAGAGACAGTGACAGCAACACAGATACTGTGATGGGACCAAGAACAAACAGTCACAGTGAACTATTTAGAAGGAATGACTCTGAATCTAGAGGTGCCCACATTTCCATGCACAAGCCAGAGAAATGGGTGTGCAAAGAGGAGCCGTTTTTTTAAAGGTCCTTGAGGACTGCAACCAGCTATAGAATAAAGAAGAAAAAAAAAAAAAAAAAGCGATTTGGTTAGGGAATATAAGATTTGCAATACTGTATTTGCAGCTTAGCTCAATAAAGTGTTTGAAGGGACAGTAAACAGTAAACATGATGATATAATATCCATGTAATTTCTTCCCTTCTAAACCAGACTCAGTGATTTTTTTTTTAAACTCAAGGCAGAAGATGATGTTGTTGCATAATATAGGACCTCCTGACACAGACTGTATTTTGTCCATTGTCTATGCATGTAAGGTAGACTCAGTGACATGACAGAAAGCTCATAAAAAAAAAAAAAAATACTGACCTGACCTGTTTGACGTTTCTTCAAATGGTGTGCAATATCAGAGCAGCGCAACAAAGTGTTGGAAAATGTGAAAATCCGCCTTGTCTTCACTTTTCTAAGCCCAGCTAGCTGGGCATGGCGAGTTGCACTTTATAGGTAGACTATGCTAATTTGTTCATTTAATACTTTGATAAGTCAATTTCAATTTGAAGCACCACTGATGTTATTCTAACTTTGAATTAAACTCATTGCACCACTGAGATTAAAGTTAATACTTTTGTGTGTTTAATATGTATAAAACATGTTAAACTATTTAAATAAATATTGTTGATATTCTAAACCGTCACATCCTGTCCTGCTTTGGCCAAAGTATTACAAAGTCTTCACCATTATTTCACAGTATAACCAACACCTCACACTAACACTTAGTGGAACAAATCATAACCAACCTGTTAGAGAAACATCATGTTAAAGTGTAGTGCGTGTTTTTAGGCCAAGTATTTTAAACAGCAAGATTTAAGATTTAAGATTTAACCTGTTCAGTAAGCCACGAGGTGGTTATGCACTACTCCTGGGCCCTCAAGGACCTGCAGACCACCTGAAAAGTTCATTCCCGCTTTCTTCCACACAAACTGCATCTGTTTTTAAGAGTTTGGGCTCAAGATACAGTTTCCAGATGTGTATAAATTCCTTGCTTCATTTTAGGTCTAAGGTACTGCTTAACACACCAATAATGAACTGGAGGTAACGCTGCCAATTCGCATAGCATAATCTGTCATTTAATGAGGGAAAAGCAACAAATGATGTGATGGCAGTGATGTGATTCCAGATCTAATATGAGGGGAATTTTCATTTTTCTTTTCATTTTTAATCTGTAAGTATTGCTGCTTATGACATTGGTAATAGACATAAATTATAACATCATGTAATAGTATAATTGTGTACTGTGTAGTTTATGTGACCTGCCCAGGCATTACAGGCGTAAGTTAGCAGTTTTGCTGAAATCTGGCATTTTTACATTTTATATTTTCTTATACTGATGCCATTAAAATACAAGAGAGAAAGAAAGAAAGGAAGAACATGAGCTACCTTCTGCTGCTCCCTTCTTCACAAGGGGTCGCCACAGCAGGTAGCTCTGCATGTTTGATTTTTTCTTTTCTTTTTTTTTTTTTACACCGGATGTCCTTACTGACACAACCCCAGAGAGATTTGCGTCTCTTCCCGGGAGAGAGCCAGGGATCTTTTGTTGTTAGGCAAATGTGTAAACCACTACACCATGGAAGGAAAGAAATGAAGAAAATATCTAGGAATAACTTCAGTGTTCAGTTGAAGAGGGCTCATTATATTATGCAATAGCTACATGAATTACTGTGGTAATTAATTATGAGCTCAATCTAGTGTGAATTAAATATGATCATTAGTGGTCTTGTACAGTTTTCTGATTGTGTATAATGCATCACAAAGACATTTTTGTGTTACTGTGAGACTAAAAATTCCCATACATGGCCATATCTGAACTATTATATTTTTAAAAAAATGAATATTTTAAGTCTTAATGTCAATAAACTGAGAAACTTTTGACAGACTGTGCAGCTGGGAAGCTACTGTCACACTCCTCTGAGTTAAAACTGCAGATACAACAATGAACAAAGCAAAACATTTAGGACTCAGATGTTAAACTTTATATGTGTTGTGAATAAATATGTGCATTTTAGAAACTGCATACCTGACAGTTTTCAGGCTCCATGCTACTACCAGTTGACGATGACACCCAACAAAAAAGCTACGCCACCTTGAAAGAGGAAGAGAACAAAGGGTGTGTGCGTTTTCATCTAAATGACACACTGGAATTGGGGGGGGGGGGGGGGGGTGCACACTGAACTGTGTATTTTGCTTACTGGACTAATGCATTATCTTGTAATAACATATAATATTTAGTAAAACCATATTTATCATTATGTATTTTTAACTAACTGTTTTGCAAATAAAATGCATATATATGCAAACCAGGTATGACACACCTACAAACAGGGATAAATATTTGCTCGGTAACATACTCATAAAGCAGCTGTGGAATCATTTACTGTGCAGCCATCCTCGGGTTAATGCTTTCGAGCTTCGGGGTTCCTGTTTGAAAGCGTGTTCAAAATAAAAGCGTTTGAGTTAGTGTGTACCCCCGGGAAATGAGTTTTATCCAGGGCAGAGGTAGCTAACTCATTCATACCCGGTGACACATTTATCTCTCTCACAGACTCGCGCAGCAGCGGGCAGGGTTAACTTAAAGCGCCCGTGTCCAAGATTAGCTAAGCTAAGCTAGCGCCACAAGTCAAACTATTATGTGTTCTCCGAAAGCATTATGGTTACATAATGAATGACACCCCCCACACACGCGCACATAAACACACACATAGACACACACACACACACAGAGAGAGAGAGAGAGAGACCTTAAATCCCTTTTAAAACTCCTACCACACTGCAGCGCCAGCCAAAGGAAGCGGCTCGACTTTAGAGGAAGCTCCAAACATTTGAAGGCTGGAGCGTGTGTGCGGGACCTGACGTGACGCGGTAGTGGGACTGGCTTTTCTCCGCTCTGCCTGCATTCATAAACGGATATGATAAACCAGCTCTGAATGCACCGGAGCAACGACAAAAGTCAGCTCTGGCCATGGCGGAAGAGGACGACGCTAAGATTCGGATTTTACAGAGCCTGCGGGGTAAAATATGTAAGTGAACCGACGTTTTCAGAGTCTCACAGAGGAGGAGGAGGTGAGGGGGGGAAGAGAGGTCGAGAGCGGCGAGACGGAGACCGGGAGGGGCGCGGCGTGCTATCAACAGTCGACAGAGTGAAGGCAGAGACGGGCAGCTCATCTGGTCCGTCTGCTTGCTGGTGCCTAACGTCAAGATAGCCTAGCATGCTAGCAGAGGCTACTAGCTTGTTGTTAATGCATTCATTCATCGCGCAGCGCCTCACCGCCACCATTTAATACCCCGGAGCCTGTTAGAAATTGTGGCTTTTTTTTTTTTTTTTTTTTTTTGTCGCTTCGAGCTTTAAGCAAAGTTAAATCAACGTCCGGCTAGCTACTACCACCAGCCGTCTTCAGCCAAAAATCACTAAAGCTAAGCCCATTCAGCTATTCTCGCTGCAGGCATCTCGCCAGTCGGGCAACTCGGCTAAATGTTAGCAGATAATAACATTATTTCCAGCGACAGCACAGAGTTTAAACGGTAACGTGTATCGGATTAAGAGCCGGCAAAGCAACGACTGCTCGGCTCTTTTAAAGTTTAACATTAGTTGCTCATTTTTAGCTGGACATCTACCATAACTTAACTGGTAATCACTAACGTGTTTTTGCTAATGAACCCTTATTGTTTATTAAGAGTCAGATATGTCTTTTTAAAAAATCCCATCTTTTCTGCTTGAACTGAAACCATTCGTCACAAAATAAATTATCTAATGACTGACTGGAAAACAGATGCTTGTTCTTTTTTTTTCTTTTTCTTTTCTTTTCTTTCTTAAGTAAAATCGTAGTTACAAAATCACAATCATATCGCTTTTGTCAAATCGGAAACACTGACTTTAAAGCAGAGGCTCAGAGCCCTCATCCTCCCGGGTCAGCGCCTGTGTGGGCTACCTCCCTGATGGCTTTGTCATTTTTGTTTTTGTCAAAATAATAAATATATGTCTATGGCTTCTCCCTGCAAAGGTTTGAGCCCCCCCACTGAAATTTTAACGTTACGCAAGTGGATTCGTTCCTCATAACTTAGTTTTACTTACAGATCAGATGTGGCGCAGTAGATTTGCCTATTTTCACTTTTAATACCCATTCATTCGCCTTCATCCACCTCTACACCATCCTCTGTCTTCATCTTTCAGTTTGTGTTTAATTTGTGTAACTGGTGGCACTGCTTCTACAACTCATCAGGTGAAATCATGATATGTATTTAATAAGGCAATATATATCAGTATTACTGAAAATATGCGTTCATTATTAACTTTAGACGCATTTTGAGTTTCCAAATTAGTAGTAGACACTCATGAGTAGTGGGTTAAATGTATGTGTTTACTGTAAGGTGAATATAAGCCAATTACCATGTAATGCATGTATTGCTAGGAACACAATAGGAAGACAAATGTCAGTTTCACTACTATGAATTAATGAAAAAACAGTAAGCAGAACAAAATAGAGGAACTATCATGGCATGTAACTCACTTTGCTGTCTTGCGAAACTCCATTCTTCCTCGTTCACACTTTGTCCTTTTTCCTTTAGCCACTTCAGTGGAGGTGGCATTGTGTGAAGATGTGTTTTTTAGTTGTTTTTTTTTTTTTTTTAAATAGCCAGCATACTTTTTTGTGTGTCCTTGTTTGATGAATTTTCAGACTAAAAATCCTAAGGTTTACTCTCTTTCCTTAGGTTGTGGGTTTTCTGGGTATTTTTGGTTGTTTTGTTTTGTTTTTTCTACATGGTGAAGCACTTCTGTTGTAGTGGAAATGTTATGGAAGAGCAAAGATGGAAGGTTAAATTATGCCGTATGTGTTTGTTTCTTTTTGTATATGTGCTTCTTTGCTCTATTCCCACCAGGACATCCTTGTCCAAGTTTAGTGACAGCTTGACCGTTTTCCCTAGTCATTCCTAAGATTAGACACACTGTTATTAATAGCTTGTTTAAAAGCTGATCCCACTAGTGGCTTTTCTTAATTGGGTCCCTACCTGGGCTTAAGGTACTAATCAGCAGCTAGTGAGCTTATTTAGACCATCATGACTCCCCTAATCTAATAGTCTAAATCTGTTTCATTGTGAATTTATTGATAGTCCTGTGTTTTGGTCACAGCTGTTCTAACAATCAGCTTTACTCTATCTGACGCAGATTTTGTGTACTGTTTGCTTGTGTTGCACTAAAGCTCCATGATATATGTAATCTGAGCCTGCCTTCAATGATATGGAAGTCGTGTGTTACAAAGGTATTTGTCATTTGTGAATCAGCGCTGTGCTGTCACCATTGGTTCTGCTGAGGAAGTCGATGTTTCATGTTTTTAACCACATATGAGCCTCAAGTCTACTTCAGCTACATCCGCTCTGCAGCAACTGGCAGGAGTTTGTGTCCCCCGAATGAACACAGGGATGTTGAACATCAAAGCAAATTTTAAAAGTGTACCCAAAACGACTGCATAAATCTTATGTTGTATTAAGTCAAATAAATAAAATCACCCCACTTTTATGTAAACATAACTTTTTTCTTTTTTTTTTCTCATTTATTAAAAGAAGCTACTAAATTTAAAGCTTGTGCTTTTTTTTTCTTTTTCTTTTTTAATTATCAGACTGACAATGTATATTTTTTGAGATCTTAAATTTTAAAACTTAAATTATATTCTCACGTATGTGGACCTATTTGGTATCTGTTGGAATATCTAAAATTCTGATAGGTAACTAAACCAGAAGAGCGACAGAACTGAAGAATCATTACTGATATTGTTACTTGTGTGAAAGGCAGCCTTTTAAAATGAATTGATAATTGGTTTTCTCTTTTAATTTATAAAAAGGCTGCTTTTATTTTGATGGTGCCAGGATGCTAACGATGGTCTCCTTTTGCTGCAGGTGAAGCTAAGAACCTGGGTTCTGTCTCAGGTCCAAACCGACAAAGGGATCTTTGTACCTTTTGCACCATAAGTCTGGATCAAGAAGAGGTGTTCCGCACCAAGGTGTTTGACAAGAGTGTCAGGTAAACACGATAATCTTGTACTAATATGTTGATTACAGCTGCAAATCCCAATGCCTTCCTGCCTTTTTCCAGTTAGGGTTGTAGCTTGACACCTATTACTGTGTTGTGAAGCTCTGATTATGTCAAACATTACTTGTATTAGACTCATAAATATTAGTTACACATGCATACTTTGGTTAAAGGCAGCTTTACATCATCATTATGGATACATGAAAGTCGAGGTGGGGGATGGCTGAACTTTTTGTTGACTGGACGAGCTAAAGGAACATTTGATGGCCTGTGTGGATTTTTTCTTTTCTTTGTTCTAATGTAGAGCACAGATTAGCTTTTTGTTTCTAGTCCACAGTGGTGTTAAAACATTGGAGATATTTAATGAAGTTTTATTGCTAAGAACTTTCTGTGGTGTCCTTAGAATTTAGAGGATCACAGTACTTGGAAAATTGTGTGCTCTTATAAATGAAGAGTAATAAAAAGATGTGAAATAGTAGAAGTTCAAAGTGTGAAAATGCTGACGGTAAAAACTACATTAACTCATGCCTACTGGTGGGGTACTCAGCTAAAAAGTTTCTTGTTGGTCAGTGCAGCACTTCAAAATGGCAACTTTTTATTGAGGAAAAAGTTGCCCTGTCTTTTGCAAGTAATGCTGGCTATACCAGAAATCAAACATCTACCTGTCTATATGCAGGCAAAGGTTTGAGGTTTGTTGTGTTGTTTATGACATTTCCTCCTCATTGTAATGGGTTGAACTTAGAAATAAAAATCTTTTCTTTGGTTCCAGATATGTAGCATTAAATTCCTTTTTATCAAGTTAAACATGCTTCACAAATCAGAGGATTTGCTTCTCTTCTCCATCTACTGTGTATCATTAAATACTGGATACTTCTTGGTTGATTTGTGCTCATTTGAAGCTGATATTTTACTCCATGACATTTGTGTCCTTGAAATGAAGATTGAGATATTATTTAAAATGATGTTTGGGGGCTATTTTAATTATTCAGCTATGCTCTTATGAATTTATTGGTGAATACCAGCCAATGTATGCAAAGTGGGGTAAAAGTTTTGACTGTTTAACTTATGAGCAGCTATTCTTCTTGAGGCACAGACTAGAGGTTGAACATTACATTTAGCTGCTGCTATTTTTTTTCTACATTTCCTGGTTTGTTTAAAAAATAATTTAATAACATAAAAATATTGAAATATCCTTTTGATTTTAAATTTAATGTGGACACAGTCATGCTAAACTCTCAACCCTTTCCTATTTGGTGTGTGCCTTTCATGGATGAAATGCAGTCTTTCCAATACTTAGAAACTGTTGATATATGACTCAGAGCTGTGTGTGTGTGTGTGTGTGTGTGTGTGTGTGTGTGTGTGTGTGTGTGTGTGTGTGTGTGTGTGTGTGTGTGTGTGTGTGTCTGTGTGTGTGTGTGTGTGTGTGTGTGTGTGTGTGTGTCTGTGTGTGTGTGTTGAGTCCCCTTTAAGCTGGGAAATGTTGTGCGATTCTGGCTGAAATGCCATTGCTACACGTTCACAGCCAGTTCAGAGAAAGGTGTGGAGATTAGGGAACTTTATTTTTTTTTCTTTTCTATATTGCTGCACATTTTACCTTAAACCTAGTCCTGCCCTCTTTAGGTATTTCACAACTGCTCTTTTAATCCTCTCCTGGCTTTTTGGTGTGGTTCAAAAACAGTTTTAGAGGCTTCTTCCTTTCTGTCACTCTCAACTACAGAAGTCCACTGTTTATTACATCTTTATCTATAAGGGTATGCGCCCTGTTTGACTCATGCCAGTTGTATGTGTTCCTGTATTCAGGTTTTAAAGACTATGATTGCTCTAATTTGTGGTCAAGTGGCTTTCTCACATTACTTGGAATCCAGGATGACAGCAGAGACAAGTGGGTGTATGTACAGATCGGTGGGTTACAGTAAATAGTTCTCTGTAATGTTAAGGAAGATATGTGGGTGTAAATTGGATGTGCTGACCAAGCCAAGGTGGTAGTGTCAGGCGAGATTACATCATTCAGGATGCAATAATGGGCTGTGTGGAGTTTGCATGTTCTCTTTGTGTGTTTTCTTGCTATTCTGGCTTCCTCCCGCAGTACAAACTGGTTAATTGTTGATTTTTATGTATATATAAAAATGTATGTGTAAAAGTGGCTGTGAATATAAGCATGTATTAGCCCTGTGATAAACTGGCAACTTGTCCAGGGTGTACCCCACCTCTTGCCCTATGATATCTGGGATGGGCTCCAGCTCTACCATCCATTTGAGTTGAATAAGCAGCTAAGAAAATGGAAAAAAAATAAAAGATTCATAAGTTGTCCAGGGAAGCATCAGTGTGGGGATTGAAGAGCTACATAACCAGGCTCACTCATTACATTAATAAATATTGACAGTCTAAGTCTAATTTCCAGATTGTTTTTAATGGAGCAAATGTAATTGTAAATTTAATAAAATACCAGTCAAATGTTTGGACAGACCTTTGACTGGTCCTGTAAATAAACCAATAAACACACATTTCTGAGAGCTACAGTTTTAGGATTTATATTTTATAATTGCCCTTTCTGTATATCAAGCAAGTGTATAAATACTGAGTTGTTTAAATGCCACCTGTCCCTTATGTGATATTGCATTGTCTTTTTTTTTTTTCTACCTGTCAACAACCCTCACAGCTCTGTGAGCTTCATGTTCTGTAAATCTAAAAGAGAAGGATTGCACTTTTACTTGAGCAGTTTATCCAGCTAAGTACTGCTCAGTCTGTTTCAGGACAGGTGGGTCATCTCCGGGCAGCACGTATATCAAGGTAGTACTTAACCTACAGTTGTCTGGCTATCTGGCTCACAGTCTTGGTCATGAGGCGACTGAGTGACACAGATGCTTGGACCTTCTGTCTTTCACCCAGTTTCATGTGCTGAGAGGAAGAGATTTGACCACAACTGTAACAGTGACTATGTTAACAGTCTGTGTGATTTCTGTGCAGTGTTCTAGGAGGCTTTCCAAGGTGTACTTGACCTCTTGTAATGGGATGGATAATGCAGAATATACTACTGTGCAAAAGTCTTGAGCCACCCCTTCTTTATATTTTGCTAGAAAAATTGGAAACATGCAGTGATTTGTTGAAGCATGTGCAAACATGTATAAAAATGCAGCGTATATAAGGGAAAAACTGAGTTTGTACAATTCAAACACATTTGAAAGTCAATATTTGGTATGACGACCTTTATTCTTTAACACAGCTTGAACTATCGTTGGCAAGCTTTTTTGTAATTTCTTTAAGCAGTTTTCAGGAATAGTTCACCAGGCTTCTTGAAAAATGTTCAAAGCGCTTCTTTGGATGTTGGCTGCCTTTTGTTCTGTTCTCTGTTACGATGATCCCATACTGCTTCAGAATGTTGAGGTCCAGGCTCTAGTGAGGCCAATCCATGACTGGCAGAGTTCCCTTGTGTGTTTTTCTATCACTGCATTGGTAGTATGTTTGGGATCATGGTCATGCTGACAGATGAAGCTGTTGCCAATTAGACACTTTGTAGTTGGTATTGCATAATCGATCGAAACCTGATGGTACTTTCATGCATTCATAATTCCATCAGTTTTTACAAGATCCCCAACACCACTGGCTGAAAGGCATCCCCAAACCATGACACATCCTCCACCGTGTTTTACAGACGGCTGTAGACAGTCACTGTTGTACCTTTCTCCTGACCTCCTCCATACACATTGAACCAAAATTTCCAATTTGGATTCATCACTCAATCAAACATGTTTCCACTGATTTTCAGTCCAGTTCTTGTGTAATTTGGCATAACGCTGCCTTTTTCTCCCTGTTTCCCTTCTGTAAGAATGGCTTCTTGACAGCCACCTTTCATTGAGACCATTTCTGATGAGGCTTCAGTGAGCAGTAGTTGGATCAACTGAAGGGTCAGATCTCAGGTCCTGTGTCAGGTCTTTGCTGGATTATTTTTTTTTTTTCCTATTTCTTAAGGTCATGACTTTCAGATACTATTCAGCTGCTGATAAGTTTTATTTTTTTCGGCCTGCCACTTGGACCTTCTGTCTTTCACCCAGTTTCATGTGCTGAGAGGAAGAGATTTGACCACAGCTATAACAGTGACTAGGTTAACAGTCTGTGATTTCTTCTTTTGTCCTCTGCTTGTCAGGTTTTCTCAATTTATTTTATTTTATTTTTTTGGCTAAAAGCTCTCTGGGAATCATCTTGCTGATGCAAAAATACACTTTTATGTCTGTCAAATTGTATTATCATTGGAATCTTCTGTAGATTCAGTTAAAGAAATGGAAAAAAATGTGTTAAATATACAATTTAAAATAGTTTCTTTGTTAAGTTGCCTGTTATGTGTAGACATAACACTGGTTCATTCCTTGGGTTAGGTGCCTTTTTTATGCTTGAATAAGTCGTAAGTCAATGTCATGTGGCTGAACATACAAAAAACAGTTCCTCTGAAATGGTCAGGTACAAGGACTGGATTCAAAATGAGTGAAGTCTGTCTCCTCTGAAGCAAAATATTAAAAAATAAGGGCTGGCTCAAGACTTATGCACAGTATTGTATTTCTTAGATTGTATAACATAGCATAGCAAATACATGCAGAATTTATTCTCACAAAATTACTTTGCTAGAAGTACATATACCAATCACACAGTTTTTGGATTCCTTTCTTAAATGTAGTTTATAGAAGGCACAGAAATATAATGCGTGAGATGTAATAGACTTTGCTTTTTTTAAATATAGCATTTTGCATATTGAGGAAATCAGAAGAAAGCCGGTAAAAGTGACAGATTTAAAGCTACAAGATATCAAGAACATTCCCCTCCGCCACGATGAGTCATGAGGGCACCCTGTGTTGTCCACCTTCTGCTCAACCAGTTCATTTCCCAGTATTTTAACAAATCCTGACAGTGTTTAGGATAGCAATGTGATTTATTTATTTTTTTTATAATTACATTTAGGCCCTAACACAATACCATGGTTACTTATTAACTGCCCATTATTAAAATTGCTACATAATCTAGAAACATAAACCAGCTGCCTATCAAAATATCACCCTCATTGTTGGCTAAAACATAACAGCAGTATGTTACAAGATGGATTTAATTTTTTGAGCTCGTGATTTGACATTATAGAAATGGGTCATGTACACTTGCTGGATAACGAGATAATAACAGATCCAGGATTTACTCACCGTGTGCTGTTTTTAGTCTATGGACGAGTAAACTTGGATAATGAACACATGTTCATGGTAATAATGTAGATTTTTCTCACATTTGTTTGCATTGTTAGTAAGGAAAATATATGATAGAGGGATACATCAGTGCCAATGCCAATACTGAGTATGGATCCAATACAGTCTTTAAAAAAAAAAAAAAAAGAAAGAAAAGAAAACTTTAGGTTGACTTAAACATTATTTCCTAATATTGTAAAACAAAATGTGACAAATGCAAATTAACAAGTGTGGTATTTATTATTAAATATGATAAATTTTTACAAATGACTGTCACAGTGACAGTCATTTTTTCCAAAGATGCTTTTATACCGTCTTTAGTATCTCGTCCTCGGTCCTGTTTTACTGAGCGTGCCTCTCCCAACAAACACTGAGCAGATGAGAGATGTGTGAAGTGATGCTAATGTAATGTGCAATAAAACCTTTACAAGAACTTTTAAAACTATCATAACAGGAAATGGAGGAAATGGAAAGTAGTGTTGAGTTTTTTTGTAGTTGTAGTTCTGATGGTAGTTGACTGCTGTTCGTCAGTAGATCATAACGTACTATAGCAGTTAGCAAATCTAAAATATCTCCAAACTGCTGACTCTTAATTTTTATGTTCATTCACGCTGCTAATTCTTTGTCTATCACAGTATAGCATCCGGGGCTAACAATGCATTGCTGTTGATGTGTGACATAGTAATCATTAATATAGAATACCCAGAACTCAATAGGTCAGCCTGTGGTCACGCATACCAGTGCAGCTATTCGAGTCAGTGTTGGACCTATAGCAGCTGTTAGGTTTGTTCATCCCTTTTGACAGTTTGTTCTTATTTTAACAGTATAATGTGCAACATTTCTGCATTTATAATGACATCAAACTGCGTCTTTAGTTATTTTGAGACCCTTAGTGAGAAGAATTACATACTGTGCATTTAACCCTGCAAAGCATGAACCATGAAATAATTGCCAGAACATTCTGTTATAATTTGTATCACATTTGCTACATCTGGCAATTTTGTTTCCATTTTATTGCTCAAAAATGTATTGCTCAATTTACATAGTTACATAGTTTTTTTTTTTTTTTTTTTTTTTTTTTTTATGGGGAGGAAAAAAATCACACTGACAATGTAGATGTCTCAAAAACTCATGTATCAAATATGATACACTTGGCTTTACAGGGTTAAGTGAATGAGATTTTTTTTTTTTTTTTTTTTTTTTTTTTAGGCTCAGTAAAACAGAAACATTTTTATTCATTGTACAAAAGAAAGGACATCCTCTTTCAATTCTAATGTTTTAAATATGAAGACATATTAAAATAATCTGGTCCTTATCAGGTTTTAAAATTGGGTGAATGCAACCTCAGGTGAGCTATAAAACATGGCATAGTACACTGTGTGATTATTTAACAAAAACTAAGCCAAAATGCAGAAGCCGCGTGTGAAAAAACTAAACACACCCAATGATTCAATAGCTTGAAGAACCACCTTTACCAGCAGTAAGTTGAAGTAATTCTTTTCTCTATAATTTTTTAGCAGTTTTTCAGAAATGATTGCACCCAGTGTTTACAGCATTGCTTCAGTTCATTAAGATTTGCAGGGGCGGTCATTTATGCACAGCTCTGTTAAGCATTTCAATCAGATTGGTGGGCCATTGCAACACCCTGAGTCTTTTTCAGCCATTCTGTTGTAGATTTGCTGCTGTGCTTGGTTTCATTGTCTTGTTGCATTAGCCTGTTTCAGCCAAGCTTTAGCTATTGGACAGATGGCCCCACATTTAACTCTAGAATACTTTGGTATACAGAGGAGTTCATGTTCGACTGAATGACTGCAAGGTGTCTGGGTCCTGTGGCTGCAAAAAGAGCTGAAACCATCACCCCTCCGCCACTGTGCTCGACGGTTGTTCTGATGTGTTTGTGCTGATATGCTGTGTCTTCACTAGATACAGCAGTGCAGTTTTACAAACCTAGCTGTGCTGCCACATTCTTTTTAGAGAGAAGAGGCTTTCTTCTGGCGACACAGGCCATACTTGTTCAGTCTTCTTCTAATTGTGCTGTCATTAACTTTAACATTTAACATGCTAACTGAGGCCCAACTGAGACGTCGCTCTTGGTTTTTTTGCAGTTTCTCTAAGCATTGCATGGTCTGACCTTAGGGTGAATTTGCCTGGATGCCCACTCCTGGGAAGACGGGCAAGTGTCTTGGATATTTTCCACTTGTGAATAGTCTTCCTCACAGTAGAATGATGGACTTCATTTTTTTTTTTTTTTTGGAAATGGCCCTATAAGCCTTCCCAGACTGTGGAAGAGAAGCAACAGTTGCTTCTTTGAGATAACTGCTGATGTCTTTCCTCTTTGGCGTTGTGTTAACACAAACCTGAATGCTCCAGACCTGCAAACTGCCAAAACATCTTCTTTTTTAGAAGTACTCACACTTGCCGATGATCAGTTAATTTGATCAGCTGCATTTGATCAGCTGCTACTTACCCTCTTAATTCCAGTGGAAGCAGTAAGGCTGTGTTTAGTTTATCACAAATTGCTTCTGCATTTGGCTTTATTTTTGCTTATTTTATAATTCAGTGCGTCATGTATATGTCCTGTGTTGCAATTCATCTGAGGTAGTATTCACCTAATTTTAAGACCTGCTAAGGACTAGGTTATTTTTTTTTATTATGCTCTGATACATGAAGCTTTAGAACTGAAAAGGGGTATACTTTCTCTTTACGATTCTACCATATATAGTTAGTATAGCCATTAAGTAGGTCAGTTTACCACAGAGTACATAAAACCTTTTAAACACCTAATATTATGCCCATTCCCGCGTGCTCCTTTTTCTACTAAAAGAGATAACCTTTTTGACTAATTTAGACCATTTCCTTTATTTTACAGCCCTTTCTATGGCGAGGACTTCTACTTTGAGATCCCACGCCCATTTCAGTGTTTATCCTTCTATGTTTATGCCAAGAGTGTTTTCCAAAGGGACCTACCTGTTGGTAAGTAACATTTAAAAAAGGCAAGCAAATATATTTCCTCATCTCAATGGACGTGTTGAACTTAAGTGCGTATGTGCGTACGTGTGTGTGTGTGTGTGTGTGTGTGTGTGTGTGTTGTTTTTGTCTTTTAGGCAAGGTGTCAATCCGGAAGGATGACCTATGTAAATACAATGGGAGGGAGCACTGGTTTAGCCTTCAAACAGTAGATCCTAACTCAGAAGTCCAGGTAATTTCTGGGAAAGTTGATGATTTGCAAATGTCATGAAAAGAATGTGAAATACATCTCGTCCTTTTTTACTGTAGCATTACTTGTATAACATAAAGTTCCACTCATTTTGCCATCAGCATTATAGTTAATGATGACAGGCTTTTACGGCTCACAGTACCCCAACATAGCGAGCAGGAAATCTGCTTGCACATAGTCTGAAATTTGCATACAGATAAGATCATTTCCATGTCAAAATAAGGTTTAATAGCCTTTCAAACGCAACCCTTCTCACTCACAGCCCTAAGGGTATCACCAGCCTGTGCTCAAAAACACACTGTCCGAGTCTGGTTGCATGAAAAAGAAACGCACTGCGCAAGTCATGGCAATGGAAGAAATTAAACGTTTCTGGCACTAAAATAAAGACATTTGTCTAACGGAACTGTGGTGTGAGTGCACAGTGTAAACCATTTGGTGTGATTATGAAAACACCATAATAAACCCACTTTTGTTATAAAAGTAATTGTTCTAGCCATCTAAATGGTTTATATTTGACCATAACAAGTCTTAAAATTTGCATTTGGACTTTCAAGCACTATTTGAAAATATTCATTTCACATATTTGTTACCAACTCACTCCCACCTCTTTTGTCATGTTGCATGTATCTCGTATATTGCTTACAGTGCATGTACATAAGGAGAAATTTGTTGCTAAATAATATGCTAAATAATACAATACTAAAGTACTCGATCAGCTATAGTCTTGGCTTATTATGTTTTTTTGGTTCGCTGTTTTTTTTTTTTTTTTGTTTCTCAGCATTTTTTTTTCTTTTCAGGAGTGCAGTTCTAGTTTCTGTCATATATAGGCCATATATGTGGGCTGTTGTGTTTCAACTGTACATCACTATCTTTGATCAGATAGATTTTGTGGTGTGCTTGTATTGGGTGAAACTATAGCACACTACCACTTCTGTGCTGCTGCAGCTAACATGTTGACTCTAGCTGCCATTAGCCCACGCCAGACTATTCTGGGTATGTGCTGCTACACTGATTCACTCACAAGTAGACACTTTCAACTGCAAAGTTACATCAGTGAGTGATGGAGGTGTTGTTTCAGTGCCTCTCTGGCTTGGTTTGCAGCCAAACAGGGGCTGAGTGCACACCCTGTGAGCAGTGTTAATTTTAGTGCACTTGCTCAGTTAATAGGGTCACAGTTGGAATGTGAGTGTTAATTTGCTGAAGATGCCGGCTCATTTGGACGTATATTGGCTTAAAGGCCTGTACTGCATGAGCAAGAACTGCTTGCCATCTCAGCCAAGTGCTGAATTGCAGAGACAGAGTGCAAGTGTGGGGGCGTTTTGTTTAGCTCACCCTCTGTTGCTCACTCTCTCACTCTGTATCTGTCTCTCTCTTTCTCTCTGACACTTCCGAAGGCAAAACCGGCAGCCTTTACCACATCCGACCCCCTCAAAGATCTTTTTGACTGACATAAAAATTAAAAAAATTAAAAATTAACAGCTTTGGGGGCTCTTGTCCTACTCGTAGTTCTTCCATTTACCTAAAACATGATGAAGCATGAGGCAGAGCAGGAATGTGACAATAAGAGAAATAACTCAGTACCAAAAAAAAAAAAAAAAGTGTAAAAGTATTGCGTATCAATAGTACTGCAAGTCACATTTTTATCTTGTTTACAGCCTGTGTAACTTGAAGCTTTTGACTTGTGCTTTCACTTAAGACTGAAGTCTCATGGCCTGAGTAATATGTGACTTCTCAGAACATCTGCTCTCCTCATGGTCAACAGGGTAAGGTTCACTTGGAGATGCGATTGAGTGAAGTGATCACAGAGAACGGACCAATAGGCCAACACTTATCAGTTCGGTGAGTTCCACAATTCACTTGTTACCTATCTGATACAGTTATTTTCACTGGCTAAAGATCAAACTCTTACATTAAGCACTTCAACAACACACCCAGTTCCTCACACAAAAGGTGTTAGTTATACATCTATTCACAAGTATGGTAAAAGTTTGAGTAATCACTCACAGCCTGCAATCCTAAACTGAGTGTCCACACTTCTCATTCTGAGCAACAACTTGTGTGAGAAAGAAATGTGTTTAAAGTTGTTTTAAAAAAAGTCATAATTGACAAAAGTTTCAGTATCACTTGCCAATCTTGGGTTTCGCTAGCTTGTTTTTTGTGTGGTTTTGAGTATGTCACAATATTCCTTTATCGTTCACCTTTACTTCCGAGCTGTATATTTCACATCACACAGTTTTCAAAAGCACAAACCGATAGAAGGCCAGATAAAGACGTGGGAGGATGTTGAGAGAGAAAAAAAAGAGAAAGCGCCCATTGACAGATTAGGCTGAGCATGTAAATTACACACACGTATGTGCATGTGTATGTCAGACCTCTGGCTGTTTACATATGTTGTTTTGCACCCCCACCCCCCATTCATACTTGGAGAGAAGGGTAATGAGAAGGAAGTGATGGCATCTGAACAGGAAGTGTGCGCTTGTCACTCTGCAACCGCTGTGGTTTTCTTCTGCTGTCATTCACTGTTTGACTCGGATTGTTTGCTTAAACCGTCGTGCTTGCTCACTGTCACCTGTGCGTGGATGCGCTTGTTTTCTTCCATCAAGTTGATAAGACAAGTTAAACAGCGTGAAGCTTGCCATTCTGTGGCAGGAAGATAATCAGAGCAAAGTTGAGTTAAGACTGATGCAAAAACAAAAAAATAAATAAAAAGGCCATAGGGAATATTGTCATGACAGCTTGGAAGAAGATACGCAAATATCCTTACATTCAGTTGCTTCTTCTCCCTCCGGCCGCGCTTAGGGTTAGGCTGAATTCATTCTTATTCTCTGCTGACTTCTGCTTAGCAGCCACATCCTGTTTAGAGTGCTCACAGTGTGTGTTGTCACCTGAAACACCTGTTTTTTGTTTTGTTTTGTTTTTTTAAAAGGTCCTTGTATGACACCAGACAAACTTGGGGTCAGAATTTCTAAAGAGAGACTGTAGTTTAATAATCCAGTACTGCTTCGTGTTTAAATACAGTCCATATGCCAGCTACATGTGTGTTTTGGTAAGAAGTGAGATCTGAGCAGTACTGTCATTTTTAAATGGAGATCTGGACAGGTGATGCCAGATTAATCAAATTGGAAATCTGATGAACTGGACAAAAATGAACCAAGTTCATGAGTAATGTGTTGGCCTTCTGTGTGTTGCTTTGAGGCATCATGGTCAATGGATATAAATGAGTTCAGCCTGATCCTTCTTTGGGTAAAAAGCCATTGATGTGTGAGTCTTTACATCTAATATAACTGAGCATGTTTGTGAGAGATAAATGCAATGATGCAATGACATTAGACTGCCTATCTTTTTATTTTTAAGCACTGATTCAGTCTTCTGTAGTGGTTCATGTTACCCAATGGATTATTACAAAACTTGTTTTGTGATGATGTCTTTCAGCTTAATGTGTGAAAAAAAATGTTTGTTTTTTTTGTTTGTTTGTTTGTTTGTTTTTGGTGGTGGTGGTGGTGGTGGGGGTCTCTTATCGTTTCGGTAGTGCAAACCGAACAGGGTTAACACTAAAGGTATTTCAACTGAGGCATCTGTTGAACCAACAAGAAATTATTTACCATTTACTCTCCCCCGTCACGTCATTGAAAGTTAATCTCTCCCAAGGTCTGGGTCACTCTAAAGCCTGTCAGAGTGTTACTGTTTGAAATATTGAGTTTTGTTCCAAGGTGATCAGCGCCTCAGTTTGGAAAGGTGGAATTACAAGATATAACAAAAGCATTAATTTCTATGTTGTGTCCATGCACAATAATTCTGTTCGTTTTCTTTCTCTTTCCTTGTGGATTTCTTCAGGATAATTGAGTGCAATGAACTACCTTTGATCAGTGGGCAGAACTGTGACCCCTATGCCACCGTGTCACTTGTCGGACCTGCCAGGTAACTTTGAATGTTGCACAAATAGCAAACACAAGTAGCTTGTTTGTTCCTTTTTTTTAGCTTGGTGCAGTAACATAAGAGGCGACTTTACCAATTTCCTGAAATCAACAGTGTACAATTTTTCCACACTGACCTAAAAACTATTGAAGAATATCTGCAGAAATGTTGTGCAGTATGAACTGAACTGCCTGGTCCCTACATGTATCTTCCTCTTTGGGAGCATGCCAATATTTAAGCCAAGTCTAAATTAAGGTTATTATAATTAAAACTGGGTGTGAAAAAAATTTTGTTGAACAAAAATTTTTAAAAGTAGTTGGCTTTTTAGGTTTAAGTCTAACAGAAAGAATTATCGTGAACTTGCACAGCTAACTAAAATAAAGTAAAAATAGACAACAGATGTCCTTAGTTTTAGTCTTTGTCAGAGCCTGAAGAGGCTTCAGTACACGTGATTATTATGACGTCTTCTGCTATTACAAATTGCTGTGCCTGCGATGTAATATCCATTTGGATTTTCTTAAATCTTGCTCCTGACAGATACCTTCCATATTATAAAGCTAGTACGTGCCAAGGCTACAGTATTGTCTGGTATACTACAAACGGGTCATTTTAGCCCATTGTTAGATGGTTTCAAGGCAGTTACTAGGTTTGTATAATTCAGTTTAGTTGCTCAACTCCTGATCGTGCAGGAGGAGCTCACAGACAAAGAAACAAACAGAGAGATTTTGTGTTACAGGAAGATTAGAAAGACTGAAACTAATAAAAACTAAAGGACAACTACGCATTTTCTAAGAAAACAAAGATTCATAACTAGCCCCTGGTCTAAACTAAGCTTTTTGCTCTCCCCCTTTCTTATGAATTTATGCATACCTGACTCCTTAAACTGTTGTGGAAATAGTATTCAGTTTCTGAAACGTGTCGTCTCAGGTCTGATCAAAAGAAAACAAAGGTAAAGAAGAAAACCAGCAACCCTCATTTTGAAGAGACCTTCTTCTTTGAGGTGAATCTTGTAACTTCACATATTACCACATCATAGGTTTGAAATGGTCTGTTGGTTACAGTAGATATTTGTATATATTAACTTTGACATGTTCATCCCCAGGTCACACGATCCAGCAGCTACTCTAAAAAGTCTCATTTTCAAGTGGAGGAGGAGGACATTGAAAAACTTGAGATCAAGTGTGTGTTTTGTTTTTCTTTTTCTTTCTTTCTTTCTTTCTCACTCTCACTCTCTCTCTCTCTGTCTCTCTCTCTGTCTCTCTCTCTGTCTCTCTCTCTCTCTCTCTCTCTCTCTCTCTCTCTCTCTCTCTCTCTCTCTCTCTCTCTGTGCACTTCACAGTCTCACTCTCTAATATATACATACATACAAACACATACGCTTCCCCTCTATAGTCTTGACACAAGAAGAATCATTTCTTAATGACTTGAGGTAAAAAAAATAAATAAAAATTTTGGATCTGGTGTGTTCCGAGTACTGATGGAGAGCCTTTGGTTTTTGGTTAAGGATATGTGGGGCTTCCATCACAGTGGATTCATAGCTCACTGGGTAAGACTAGACAGAGTTGAAGGTAAACACTCGTGCATGGTTTTGAGGTTTGGATTTGAGGTGGTGTCTTTGCACATTGTATTGGCTTTTATGCACCAAGCAGGTAAGCACCACTTCGTAGTGATTCTTTTTTCTAATTTAATTTTTTTAAATTTATTTTATTAATTTTTGCCATATGTGAAGTGGGTGGTTGTTATTTTGTGCTGAACACACACACACCCACAGCAACACTGATTATGCCTTACTTCTTGTACATGTAGTTTGTAGTAATCGTTGCGTGTTCACAGATGAAAAACATTCTTTCAGTAAACGTCCTTTCCCTTTTTGCAGAGTTGATGTGTGGAACAATGAGAATCTGGCTCAGGATGTTTTTCTGGGTGAAACACGGGTCCCTGTCAAGATCCTACGAAATGACCACATTCACAAAGCCTGGTAAGGAGCAGATGGAATTAAGTATATTATATCACATATTTAGTGAGTACTAAGCTAGATAACATGCTGTAAATGAATATCATAGAAAGATTTTTTTTCCCATAAGTCCAGATTTTGGGTCGTCATGCATCTGATTTCACTGCCTTTTCTGCCTTATCTTCATTTAAATCCTCTTTCATTTAGGCACATACCCTTATAAAGACAGAAGCATTGTCTTCTCTTGTTAAATGCCAAGGCAGGAATAAACTGAAATATTCACAAGCTTTGGTTTACACCCCTATTACCTCCTGTTTACATAACTCCTGAAAGATTTTCCAAAATAGATTCAGAAGAGTCAGTTTTACCTACATGTGATTGTTGTAATGTGACTCATAGTTTCAACACCCTGGTGGTCTTTATTACTCTAACCCTGGCAGTCTGGTGTGTCTGCTCCTTTAAAAATTTACTGGATGGGGGGGGGGGATCATCAATCTGTCATGGCCTGATTATCTTCCTCTTAACCAGTTCAGGTGGTTTTTTTTACACTTGGAAGGTGGAGCCACTGGCTTTGGTATTTCACTGGTCAGGAACCCAGTCTTGCATGTCTGTTTGCACTGTTGCATTTTCCTTGCTTTTACAAGGTGATCCGAGAACTCTTCCTAGATTTGTCAGTGTTCAGCAGTTTTTCCACTGTGTGGGTGTTTTCCTTGCTTTGCGTCAGAGTAGGTGATGTGGAATTATGCCAGATAGCAGTCTGTTAGTACATGAGGGCTTCGAGTCAAGCACGTGGGTGGTTTATGCATGGTGGCAGTACCTCATGTCCTCTGTTTATGCTGGAAGTCGTCCATGTTGCATTCATTAAACTGTTGGGCACAGGTGATGTGTTGAAATGTCTCTGTCTGTGTGCAGTGATTACAGATCAAGCAGCTTATGGACAAATCTGCAGTGACTGCAGGTCAACTAAACATGCATCATGTTGTTTTGCCCCACCTCTTGCCTTCTAGAGAGATGTGCAGGCACTATGGGAGGAATATGAGAAGTATCCTCTTAAACAAACGTAATAATTGAATTCCTTTCATTTTAAGTGAACGCTGTCAGACCAGAAGGAAAAATTATCATAGCAAAGACAGTTTCTAATTAATATACTGTAATAAACAGGTCAGTATTTCTATACTGAGCAGCATTTAGAAACTTGCTTTCACCCTCGGTTGTCTCAGTCGCTGCTGTAAAATATCCCTTAGTTGTATTTGTGTTTTGCTAATCATTACTGATCATTCAGGTGCTTGTGTTGCTGATCTTTATATATACTACCATATATACTGCTCTATTCCTCATATTTATTCTATTGTATGTTGTATATTTTCTAGTGATGCACTCATTGCAATTTTCTTTTTGTCCAATTCCGATTGTTTTTTTTTTTTTCTAGATATGACCTGCCAATCACAACTTTTGCTACTTCAGATTTTCTTTCTAAGAGTAGCATATAAAAAAAACAAGAATCAGCTTTTCATCAGTGCAATTTTTTTTTTTCCCAAATAAAAGAAATTGTTAAACTTATACAGTTTCTCTCAAACTGCTGTAAGTTACAGGAGCTTCTTTCACCGAAACAACTAAGAATAAAGTGCTCTGCTACTGGAAAGTGGTACAAATAATTAACTGAAAATGAGCTGCTGTACACCCACCTTTACCTGACACAACTTGCCAAACAAAAGTGGGAACAACAGATTTGTATAAAAAAACAAAAAAAAAACAAACGAATGTCAGTTACATCATTTTCCAGTATGTTTTTACAATTTTACCAGATAACATTGCATTGATCCTTTGCTCATACCGAGGCTTGTGGCTGGCTCTGATTTCTTGCTATCTTTAGCTTTAGCCACTTTTCCTTTGTTAGCTTCTTTAAAATGTCCACGTTCAGCAGGGTCAGAGTGATTTAAGTGTCGGATTTGGTTTCTTGTTACGAACATTTTCATGGTGGTTCGCCCCGCAGTTTACTCTGAAGAGTCTGCACTCACAGTGAGAAGTATCCACGCTAACAACATGTAAGCATGTGGCTGTGAATGTTCTTGTAGCCATTTGTCTGTGTATATTTACCGGCTCATAATCGAACATAACTTGCGGCTGACAGATGTGTCACCAGTCCAGGCCGAGCATGCTGGAAATCAGATTCCGGTTACTGGTTGGTCCATTAGTGCATTTGTGATATTTTCCCACTTTGAGGATCTTGTGTATCTCTGTTGCTTATTTATCTGCTTTGTAGCGATAACAGATTTATGAAAATGTATCAAATGTCAAAAGGGACCCTGTTAAAGGGGATTAATTGTTAGTCATTTATTATAAATTTATTGCATGTTTAAAAAGTTTTTGACTGTACAGTACTTAGACTGTTTCCAGCAACCATATTCAACATTATTTATTTTAAACAGAGAGGTAATTATATGCACAGCTCATCATATATTTAGGGAAGGCGTGGGATAAAAGCACATTTCGATAGATGAAGATCCTTCCTTCTTTTTAGCAAAGTGTTTCTGGAAGCTTCACTGTGCCTTTAGCTGCCTTTTTCTAATAACTGGTTCAGTTGGCCTCTAATGTGTTAAACAGTTGGTATCAAGCAAACAGGATCAGCCTTGTTTATTTTTTTTTGTTTTTTTTTTGGTGGCCTGTGTGTAATCTTAGGTGGCTTGTGTTATAGATTAGTGTTTTATAGAAAGTGTCCTCAGAGTCAGCTGTTTGCTAACTGTCTTGGGGCCATGAAATGTTATGTGATAAGATGCAGGTTCCATGTGTTCAGAGGATGAGTGATCAGTCACTGAAAATTGTTTGTCCTCACGTGACAGCACAATAGTATGTTGTCTGTCCTGTTGTGGTCCATAAGGTATCTCCTCCAGCCCAAAGGGAACGGCAGCAAGTCCAAGTCTGATGATTTAGGATCCTTGCGTTTGAAGCTGACTTACATAGAAGACACAGTGCTGCCATCTGCCTGCTACATGCCACTCTGCAACCTGCTGCTCAAATCCCCAGATGTGAAGGTGAGACAGAAGCTTTAGTTTGCAGCAAATCCTGATGAGATGGGGAGAAAACCTCTTAAAATAAGATTCATATGCACATCAAGTTATATATTTCTGTGTTTATATTGTCTGTTAACATCGTGTGAAATTTAACAACAATCTGATCCATCTCATATCTATACTTTTCTCTCATGTTTATCCTCTCAATACGATAAATCTGTATTTCCTCTTGTCACCCTCTCACTTTTAACTGTTTGTCTTCCTTCAGCCCATCTCAGCATCAGCAGCACACATCCTGGGGGACATTTGCAGAGAGCGATATGAGGCCGTTCTACCCATGGTCCGACTGCTGCTCCACAACAATCGCTTTGTGCCTTTTGTCTCTGCTGTGGCAGTGCTGGAGCTGGACAACACTCAGTGAGTACTCTTCTGGCACATACCATTTACACAGAGGCATGTAGCTGTACAGTGTAAACAGATGCAAACAGATGTTACTGCATTGTAATTTGTGTTATCCTTAAAAAGATCAACTTTCTAGCTATTAACTAATGCAACCAAAGCCAAATATGAAACAGGAAGCAGCTCCTAAAATACAATAGACATTGAAGTATAGCCTTTACATGTTACCTTTCATTTTACTCTGATGTAGTTTTCTCACACTGTAACTACACTGCAAGAAAAAAATAAATCTTAGGTTCTTAAAAGGCAAAGAAATTAGTTTAGTTACGCATCTTGACTGTCAAACTTTTTGATTCTGAAGCACAGGAGGATTTTAAGAAAACTACAGTCATAAAATAGTTTAATTGGTGTCTGTGGAATATTTGTGTCCATGCAGGGAGGCTAACACTATATTCCGTGGCAACTCACTGGCGACCCGCTGCATCGATGACATGATGAAGATTGTAGGAAAGAATTACCTATCTGTTACCTTGAAGCCTGTAATAGATGAGGTATGTGTAAGAAGGAGACGCACACACACACACACACTCCTACACACACACATGCAGCGTAGATGCCAGAATGGTCATGATTCACTGGAGTTAAGAATGGAAAAATCTACTTGAACATCTGCCCTTCAGCCTCACCCAGCAGATGTTCAGATGTAACTGGAAGGCTTGGGGCAGAGTACTTTCTAAATGTACAGTTTGAAGGCCACTGTAATTGCTGTAGTTTCTTGCAACTGTATCTACAGTGTGTTCCATATTGTGTTCTTGATCGTTTCTTTTTTCTGTGACTTAAAATTGCTAGTTATTTAAAACATTTTCACATAAAACAAAAGACACAGCTGGGATTAAAAATGCCTCCAGTCCTCTTACTCACCACGTCCAGGTGTTGTCCCTCTAATTTCAAGAGTTTCATAGTGCAAAATCTCTTTCTGTTCATTTGAAATTTAAAGATTTGGTCTGAATTAATTGTTCTTTGGTTGTTTTTTTTTTTTTTTTTCTCTTTTACCATTCACAGATTTGTGAATCTAACAAAACCTGTGAGATAGATCCTATTAAACTAAAGGAAGGTGACAATGTAGAAGTTAACAAGGTAAATGCACCAATCTCACCCAGATTTAATCATTTTAAAAAAGGATTAAATATCTGAATTCTGTTAAGCTTTGTAAAATGTTCTTTAGTGCAGTCAAACTGTAAATCTACAAAAATGCACATTTAAAAAAAAGAAAGTTTTGCCACTTTTCAACTTCCGTGTAGAATGTTTAAAAATAATAATTTTTTTTTGTTACTTCTGCAGGAAAACCTACAGGGTTATGTTCAGAAAGTCTTCTCCTCCATCACCCAGTCAAGTTCTAACTGCCCCCCACTAATGTGTGACGTCTTCAGGTCTCTGAGGCACTTGGCCTGTAAACGTTTCCCAGGTAAAACATGGCATCTTTTAAATAAAATACCCTTAAGCGGTGCCAGAACAAGAATAACACCCATACCCACAGCAGACATACAAATTATGAAATAAATGTTTCATTTTAATCTAGAAACTGTTGTAAAACAGTGTAATACTTGTTAACGGATCACTCGGTCACCTATTACTTCTAAAGGCAACACCAGGCTTACTGGGCTAAATGCCTTAGTAGTTCACACCAAATTATTTTTGACATATTTATCTACGTTTATATACCTTGCTAGTAGTGGGTTGGACCCTGTTCAACAAGGTGCTGGAAACATTCGTCCGAGATTTTGGGTCATATTGACAGTTTAAGATTTGTGATTTTACTGGAAGCCATCAGAAGATGGGTGCACTGTGGTCATAAAGGGATGGACATGGTTCAGTAACAATACTCAAGTAGGCTGTGGTGCTCAGTTGGTACTAAGGGGTCCAAAAGTGTGCCAAGAAAATTTCCCCCACACAATTATTATTCAAAATTCTGGTCCTGCCATCTGAGTGTCGCAGCAGAAATCGAGACTCAGACCAGGCAACATTTTCCACTTTTCTATTGTCCAATTTTGGTGAGCCCGTGTGAACTGTAGCTTTAGTTTCTTGTTCTTAGTTAACAGAAGTGGCACTGGTGTGGTCTTCTGCTGCTGTTCTTCCGAGTTCTGAGTTAGTTTGAACTTCAACAGGTCGCTTTGGCCATGTTTACATGCCTAAATGGATTGAGTTGCTGCCATGTGATTGGTTGATTAGATGTTTAGACTGTAAGATTACTAAAATTACTTTTGATTAGATACTACAGCACATTAAAAAATGGAGCCAAATCTTGTGTTATATTGAACTATCAGCTTAAAGCAGCTCTGTATTTTTCTTGTATTTTATAAACAATTTTTTACTGATTTCTCACGTTCTTTTTCCTCTCCACAGGTGACCCACACGTTCAGTACTCGGCTGTTAGCAGCTTTGTGTTCCTGCGCTTTTTTGCTGTTGCTGTTCTTTCTCCACACTCCTTCCAACTGCGTTCCCATCATCCTGTAAGTACGCGCCACCGCTCTCAGTACAACAGACCAATGAGTGAATAAACTGGAGTTCTTCATTTGGCTTATACGTTGCTGCCATTGTACATTTTTCTGTAACTGCAGGAACCTGAGATTTCCCGCACGCTCACACTCATCTCAAAAACCATTCAGACTCTCGGCAGCTGGGGTAGCTTGTCAAAAAAGCTGGTAAGATTTACAATTCTGTTTAGACAATTGAAGCAGATTGCTGAAATCATAGTCTGAGCTGGATGTTGTCCACTTTATAGTAATTGACAAACATTTTTTGATTGCATGTTTTTCTGTCATCTTAATTAAGGCCTGGTTTTTTTGTTTTTGTTTTTTTTTTTTTGTTGTTTCCTTCTTTTAGTCCAGTTTTAAAGAAACCTATATGTATGACTTCTTCAAATCATTCCAGGAAGAGAAGTGTATTGAAAAAGTTAAAAAGGTATTTTTTTTTCCTCTCACATACTCAAAGGTCCATAAAAGGTTAATGCTTATGGGTTTATCAATTCAAACGACTACGCTGTTATCATTCTGTTTCCAGTTTCTTGATGAAATCTCCTCCAACGTCAGCAAGGAGTCCAGTGGACTGGAAGATGCTGTGGTTCTCAAGGAGGGGTGAGTGTTCAGTTTAAGTCTGGGCAGAATCTGCAGGATGAAGACTAGAGCTTACAACTGTTGCTTGATCAAATGCAAGTATACATTGTGTAGAAACATGCTGCTCAGTATGTGTTTACATTGGTAGTCAGGGCTGAAGAAGGCTCCAGTTCCTCTAGATTGGAAAAACACTGTAGCTGGTTTAATTAAATGGCTTACTGACTGAAGGTTTATGTTTGAATTGAAAGTTAAAGAGCATCTGAGAAAAGAATCCGTGTGCTACCTGTTGCCAAGTGTTGACTGAGAGGAGGGGAAAATGATTCATCAGCAGATCATACCTCATTTGTCACTCAGTTATTGAGCTGAATCTAATCCATCAAAGTGAAAAGGGGGGAAAAAAGACTCACACTTGGTAATGAAGATGATTGTGGCTCAGGAGAAGCCCTGTGGTAGCTTAGGCATGGGTTGCCAGTTGGAGTCAAGTTAAGTTCTTTACTAGACATAAAAAAACGATTGAAATTAATAACACAATAACCATTTGAGTAAAATTAGTATGTCCTGTTAGAACCATCTAATTAATTCAGTTGAATATAAAGAATACTCTAAAGAAATAAATTGTAGTTATGATTTTTTTTTTTTTTTCTTTTGGCCTCCAGTAAAATATAGCTCAGCTTTTACTTTGCGATCTGTCCTTATAGGGAAGTACAGAAACGTGCTCAGGGGAAAAAACACCTTGTTGGATTGAGACATTTTCAGAAGCGATGGCTCAGACTGACCAACAGGGAGCTCTCCTACCACAAACATAAAGGTGAGACCAGTTTACTGTATACTCATAATGGAATTTAATGGCAACAAATGCAACAAACCTGACTGGATTTGGTCACGTTCAGTGCTAGGTTCCTAATACTACCACTAGATGGCAATAAAGTATTTATTTTTGTAATCTTTGATGCTGGTACCAACTTTTGTTTTTGTTTTGCTTTCCTTCTTTTTTGACAAATGTAAATATTTTGTACATAAATGTAATGAAATGTTACATGGAAATTACCCAAAAACTTATTAAATGTATGAATTTATGACCTAAGCACTTATGTACAACACTTAAGCAATCTATTATAGAAACAAGAAAACAAAAGTATTTTAGAGGTTCTCTTAAAAACTTGTTTAAAACTCAAAATGATAGTTTTTTTTTTTTTTTTAATTAATACCCAAATTTGAGCCAGTACACATCATTTTGATTAAATAGTTTGTGCATACTGCTGTGACATAAACCTTACGCTGGGTGGTGGTCTAATAAATTTGCTAAGTACTGTATAACCTGATATGCTGTAGTAGGCTCGTGTGTTGACTTTGCATCAACTTTCTAACGAAACGGGATCTTTATCACATGCAGTTTTGAGGGCTTGCAGAGTAAATACTGTCTTTCTGTGGGATTTCAGGAAAGTCTCAAGAGTGTTATGCTGCTCAGTGAATTCTTAGAAAGGGAGGGTGTGATAATAAATAAAATTGATCATTAATCATGGGAGTTAGGAATGTGAAGCTGTCTTCAAGGAATTGCCAAAGCAAATATATGTTCAGAAATTGTAGCTTTTACTTTCAAGGGAGTAGTTTAAAGGAGTGGAAGACTTTAAACTTAATTCTCCTCCTTATCTGTTTTTTTCCTTCTGGTTTTTACAGGGAGTACCTTATTTAACCTAAACAATAATCTTGGTAGGATTTGAGATTGTTTGTGTGTAAACTTAACAGAATGACTTCTGCTTCCCAGGGAAAGAGGCCCTCTGCACCATCAATGTCAAAAACATCCGGGCGGTGGAGAAACTGGATGAAAGTGCCTTTAACCGCAAAAATGTAAGCACACACACACACGGCTCCGTCGTCACTTCTCGTGTATTACCCTTTTAAAATGGAAACGTCATTGCCAGTGTCACTTCCTCAAGTTATATTAATAGTGAAACCATGTATTGTTGTTCTCATGTGCAAAACAAATGGATGGTCTCACATGCAGTACAGAAATGACACATTTGTGAAATTTTATTGTTGTTACAAGCATCACACATCTCAGTCCTTTCTCTTTCTGCAAGTATAGATAGTTTTATTCCTGCAATGACCTGAAATGACCTTTGTGGGAAACACACAATGTCATAGCTTAACGACTTTTTCACTTGCATCAGATGTTTCAGGTGGTCCACTCTGAGAAGCTTCTCTATGTCCAGGCTGGAAACTGCGTGGAAGCCAGCGAGTGGTTGGAGGTCCTCAGCCAGGTCAGTCGTTGCAACGAGGGACGCCTAGCCACTTTCCACTCATCAAGCTACACCAGTGGGGCCTGGCAGTGCTGCAAAAACCAGAGTAACAACGCTCCAGGCTGCAAGCCCTGCACAACGTGAGTTTTTCCCTCCACATCAACACCACAGCGAGGGGACATGTGTTGCAGATCACAATAAACACTTAATAAAACTTCTCACCGCAGTTCTGAAACTGTGCAACTGGTGTTCCGCTTGACCACCCATGTAGATGTTCATGAACTAACCTTAACCCTGCTTAAAAAAAAAACACACTCATTTAAAATGGAATAAACAAATTTACCAAAGCTGGATTGTTTAGCTAGGCTGATTAGAGGATGTTAAAAAAGAGAAACATTTTCAATAAGGCATCAATTTAAAGCAAGTTTGAACTTTTCACTAAATTACACCCCCCCACCCCCAGTTGGAAAAAGCTTTGTAGGGGCTAAACAGAGTATTAACTGATAAGTGTTTGGCTTCATTTATCAGCTACTGACTTTGAGGACTGTTGTTGATCTTCTTTTCCACCTCTATAGATGTTCTGCATGTTTACACAGATTATTCTGATAGTGGACAATGACGCATATTTGGCTGTAGAAAAATGTACATCTATACATCTATATCTGTGTGTCCTGGGTAGGACATGCATGTAGCACCTCACCCAGGAGGCATCCTAGCCAGATGCCCAAACCACCTCAACTGGCTCTTTTCGATGTAGCAAATAGTAGCGATTTTACTCTGAGCCCCTCTCGAATGACTGCACTATCAGTTGATAGATATCTCCTAATTGAGAAGCCAGACATCCTTGGATGGAAACTCATTTCTGCAGCTTGTACTGCAATCTCGTTCTTTCAGTCACTACCCAGAGCTTGTGACCATAGGTGAGGATAGTGACGTCCTCAACATATTCCTTCCACCTCCTGACTATATATTCAGCAGTGCCCGACCTGCACACCGTGTGAGTAGAGCACTGCTTTGCCCCCCTGAGTCGCCTGACAGTTTGCCAGACTCACTTCAAGGCCATCTGAAATCCTTTTGCCATCGCCTTACCAAACTCCTCCCACACCCATGTTTTTGCTTCGGCCTTTGCCTGAACCACTTTCTGCTTGGCATGTCGGTACCCATGAACTGCCTCCGAATGGCAGAATGCTGTTGAAGTTCTGCTGAAGGTGGGAGTTGAAGATCTCGCGGACTGGAGCCTCTGCCAGGCGTTCCCAGTTCACCCTCACTATGTTTAGGTGCACCAGGTCTGTCCAGCATCCTCCCCCATCACCTGATCCAACTCACCACCAGGTGATCCGTTGGCAGCTCAACTCCTCTCTTCACTCGAGTCTCCAGAACATATGGCCACAGATCTGATGATATGATAACAAAATTGATTCTCGACCTGCCACATAGGGTATCCTGGTGCCACAAGCGCTGTTGGACATCCTTATGTTCAAACATGGTGTTTATGGACAAACTGTGGTTTGCACAGAAGTCAAATAACAGAACACCAATTGTGTTCAGATCAGGCAGACCATTCCTCCCAATCACACCCCTCCAGGTCTCACAGTCGTCACCCACGTGAGGTCTCCCAGTAGGACAACGGAGTCACTGGATGGAGTATCTTTGAGCACCCCGTCCAGCGACTTTAAGAAGGCTGGCTACTCTGAACTGCCATTTGGTGCAAAAATGCAAACGACACTCAGGACCCATTCCCCTAGCCAAAGGCACAGGGAACCACCCGTCTTGTCCACTTGTAAAAATACCCACCCCAGTCTGCCACTTCTCACTGAGGGGAACTCCAGGCTGGAATAGAATCCAGCCCCTTCCCAGGACACTTGTTCTGGAGTCCAAGCCATGCGTTGAGATGAGCCCAACTATATCTCTCCAGTACCTTTCAACCTTTTTTTTGTTTTTTGTTTTGTTTTTTTATCCTGGTTTGCTGTCATTAGTGCATGTGTTCATAGAAAGTTTGACTCAGTAGTTTTAATTTTGTTTTTGTCTTTTACTCCTACAAAGATCTCTCTAAACTTTATGTTCCCTCCTGTTTCAGCACCATGTTGGCCAACCTGCAGCTGGATATAGACTGTGACCGAGAAGCGGAGAGAATTTTCTCACTCCTCTCATCAAATGATACAAAGCTCCAGAGCATGGAGGGTCAGTGTCTTTCAAGAAATACTTCGTTAGAGAGAGCAGCCCCTTACCCATGACTCAAGATGTGACGTTCAGTTTGGGGTGTTTACAACCACGTTGTTTGAATAAAAGAGGAAATGTTTTTCATTTCCAGTGTGATGGGACAGCTCATGTTTCAGCATTCATTTGGTGTCTTAAAAGTGAAGCTGGCAAAATTCAAGACCACTAGAGCACCAGCATCTTAAATCAAAACCGTAGACAGTATAGAAGGTGACCAATGATGTCATTCATTGGTTCCTGTAGTCTAGTTTTGAAGTCTGGAGATGAGCATTTTGAATCTTAAGTCATTAGCCAATAAGCATACTGTGGATAATCCTCCTCAAACTTTGTGTCATCAATATTTACAAAACACTTTTATTCAGTATGACACAAAATGAGTTACTGAGTCCATAAACTCATGAGGAAAGTGTTTACAGAGGTCAAATCAGAAAGCTGTTTTCCCACAGACGTCTATAGGACTGAATTCTTTTTTGCAATCACAGCTATCGCCATCTGGTGGCCACAGATAGAATACAGGTTTAAGACACTTCTGCACTACGTACATGTTTTATACTGTCTGTGATCAAAACACACCTCCTTGTGAGTCATACAGTGAAAGAGAGAAGCAAAAGAGCAAATTCTAATCTTTTTTAAATGTTTTTTTATTGGGCTGAACACTGTGGACTGCAGTCTGTCATCTCAGTTTTTCCACTTTCACGCTGATCTCTTTGAAAAGGAGTGAGGGTTTCACACACACTACTATCTCCACTTTATCTTTGTATAGATAAAAGTTATTTTCTAATGCTTCTCCTCTCTATAGATGCATGTGCCAGTCTGGCGGTGTACCAGGGCCCTCAGCGGGAGCCGGAGGAATACTCGAAGTTTACCATTCAGGAACCCAAAGAGACCTTTCAGACACTGAAACAGCTCCGAAACATCATGGAGGAGCTGCAGAGGCAGCACAATATCAGGAATGACACCACAGCGCAGTACGGCAGCCTGTAAGTCTCAATGTTAGATTTTTATGATTTCTGTGATTTTATGCTTCTACATAGTATAGGTATGTGATATGATGATGGTAAATTACTTCCAGTACTAATGATGGTATTAATCATAATAGCGATGATAGTGGCAACAGGAATAACACAGGAAAATTCTGAAATTCCTCAATTAATTCAATTCAATTCAATAATTTTCCCTTCTTAATATTAATACTAACATTGTACACATTGTGCAGTGTGGATGCTGAAAGTGCATAATGTGATCAGGGAGGAGAGAGAGAGAGCAGCAGTTTAATCAGTTTATAAAGTAACCAAAGAGCAGCGTGTGAAACACTCCGGGTGTGATCTGAAGTCGTGTGAAGAAAGTCACAGGTGCCCAGCTGATGGATTTCAGGAGCGAAGCTCTGTGTAGCTACAGCAAACCAATGCTGTTCATCAGTGTATATGAATCTATTGTGTCAAATGCTGCACTTCAGTCAGTTAAATACATCAGAGAGGACTATCCAGGACTATCCATTGGCTAACTTTCTGAATCACTAGTAACCCAAATGTAAAAGCTCATATAGTGCACTATGCAAGTTTTGGACACTAAAAGTAAAGTTGGGAAGCTTGCAGAAATTAGATTCTGTAATGTTTTATTACTTAAACTTCATCTTTGTCTTTCTGCCTGTTTTAGTGACAACCCCATAGTGGGAAAAACCTCTTAACCTGGCTGAGGACGTGTGGCCTAAAACAGCCACGCCTGCAGCACCACAACAAAGCGCCTACGTTGTCCATAAGAAGCCCGGAGTCGTGCTAGTGAGAAAAGGTGCGACCAGGTGAACGATACACCCTGACCTCCACATGCCATGAGTCCACTACAGCAGTGACAGCCCGAGAATGGGAACCAGAACAAGCTTGTGAGCTTTACCAGGATCGCTCCTTCATCCTCGAAGAGAATGAACCCTTAGGTGTTTGTTTTTGTTTGTTTGGCCTTTGTGGGTTTTTTTTTTATATGTTTGTTTTGGGGTTTTTGGGCAGTATGTCGCCTCATCTCCTCCCCCCCTCCTCTGCAGTGAAGGTCACTTATAACGAGATTTTCTCCGTGTCTTAACTTATGCCCCCTTTTACGTCTACAGCGTGTGTGAAAACAGGCATCATTAGATGGTGTGTGAATAGGCTGCTAATTGTTTGGGTTTTTTTTATTCACCGAATTGATGCTCTCATCATGTGTTAACATCAGTCTTTACAGTTGATTACTAATCATCAGTCTGGAGGCCCCCTTGTAAACTTCAATCTTTCTCCAACTCTTTCAGTGTCCTCCTCCTGAACAAATGTAAATGTATATTTTCAAAGAACATTGAAACCGATCTGCCTTACTTTGATGGATGTTTCTTTCACATCGAATGCTGAGGGAATAATGCAGAAGCACTTTAAATATTTGGAGCACTCCAGATAGAAATGATTGGATACTTGGTATCAGCTTTCCCCATTTTGATCAGTTACATGATCCTTTGTTTCATTCCTGTATAATAACATTTATAGCTTGTAGATTTTAAGATATTTTTCTTGACCAAAGACAATTTCATAGGTTTGAACCTGAACTTGAAGAAAATTAATTTATTTTGAATACAAATAGTTTAAAAAAAATGGTGGTGAGATAAATAAATATATATATATATCTGTTTGGTTTATGTGTACGTTTTTGCTAACATATCCTTTTCTTTCTAGTGGCTTAAGGCAAGCAGTTTGCATGCATTCAGTTTTGAATCCCGATAGCACGACTGTAGTGAAGAGTTGTATTTCCCTGTGATTGTGAATCGTATCGGTACGGTGTGCATCAGATCTGTGCTGTCGTGTTGAGAGCCTTGAAACGTAACTAATAGTGGCTTATGTAAGAAATGATGTTCAACCTGCAGAGAGGAACCGATCAGAATAACAAAATCACCCCTGTCATTTATGCTTTAGTCTAGACAGTCTCAGTCACTGCACACATTCTGTCCTCTTTCTTCAATTCGCAGCTCCTGCTGTTCTATTTTATGGTTTTAGGGAATTTGCTTGAAATGTGGCACCTTGAGTCTTTTCCACAGCACTCTGCTCCCACCAGCAGTAGATAAAAGTCTGTGTAGTAAGGGGGGGAAAAAAATGATAATGTTAATACAAACTGTCAGACTCTTAAAGTTACTCATAATCTAACAGTCATATCTTGCAGGAGCAGGGTTGTGTCATATGAACAAAGCAATAGGAAAATAATCAAGATGGATTATAAAAAACGTAAAAGAGGTTTATCAAATTTACTTTGTGCCGTTTGCTCGATTTCATTTTAACCAATTCATTGTTTGAAATTGAAATGAACCAACCAGCAAATTTCCCCCCAGTTAGGCCGATTATTTTTCTGTCAGTCGATTGTGAACAATCAGTTTGATTCAGTCTTGATTTTTGGCTTTGTTTGTTCCTATCATTTTTAGTCTGTTTCCCATTTGAACAATGAAGTGTTGAAAAGAGACAAATAAGACTTGAAATTATGAAATTATTGAAGTGGACCCATTATGTTTTTTTTCATATGCTTGCAGGTACAGTTCCAGTTAAAGGTTTGGACACAGTCACCCACTGATATGAATGGGTGAGAGTGTCCAAACCTATGACTGGTACTGCGTAATGATGGATGCACATATAAACAAGCGTATGTAGAGTTCAAAGTTCAGGTTTCACACACACCCTTGTTTTTAGATTTTTTTTTTTTTCTACTCTTGCATTGTAACGATGTCAAAGAGGTGATATCCCTAATATGGTTATCTCAGAGTCACCCACCTGTTTGGGCAGCCAGTCAGACTTGCAGGAAGGATGGCTTAAAGCCTTGAAGAGACTGACGCTAAAGCAGATTATTTCAGATAGAGGATCGACTTGGAAGCTGCGCTGTAGCCCAGTATAAGATAATTAAGGATAAAGATACCACCCATCCACCCCCACCCCCCTCAAAATACAAGCATGGAGCAGGGAATGAGCATAATGGGTCCCCTTTGAACATCAAAAGTTTGAACATTGAATGCTGATAATACAGGGTAAACTGTCTTTTTTATTTATTTTTTTTTTGTCTTTGATTTGTTTTCATGAATTTTGTCTTTGGTCCATCATATGTTTCTAACTTGCATGTCTTGCATATTTAACAATATATTTTTCTATGAAAATGTTTTTTTGTTTTGTTTTGTTTTGTTTTAACACTGATTTTAATGTATTGCTCAACCGGTACTTTTGTTCTCAGCCTGCAGACCTCGTGCAGGCCAGATGCTTTTTGTTTTTTGTTTTATTTTTTTGTCCCCGTGCACAGTCCTTACTCACTGTACGCAGCCACAGCTCCTTCAAAACTCTGTCTCGTTGAAGGTTAACAGTGTTACTGCGGAGAATGTCATGCGTTCACGTGCAGGTCTAATCAGAGCCAAAATAAAACTGTAAAATGATTTAATGTTGATTGGTGGATGAACTCTGCTTGTGATTTATTTTATTTTTTGGTTGAGTGAAGCTGAAATAAAAAAAAAAAAATAAAAAAAACACAAGTTTGTGGACCAAACCTCAACATCTGGATCTGAATCAGAAAGATGGCGTAGAGTAAAATGCTGTTATATTGCACATGCTTGCATGCCAGCTCCATTGCTCGTTTTAATAAGGCCAGTAAACTACAGGGTGGTGTATGTGTGCTTATTGTCATAAAACATGAATGTTTTGGGGTTTTTAATTTCCTGTCAGGTAGTCACTACGGGAATTTTCTCCATTTGTTTGTTATCAGCCTATATGCGGAAATATGTGCAGCCTTATTGACTGTCCTGCTGGACTGCAGCCAGTTTCATTTCATAAGATTACCAAACTGAAAGGGAAATGGTCATACGTACTTTGAACCCTCAGATGAACAGAGGGGAATTAAGGTATTAGCCAGCATGCAGCTCTAATATGGTTTCCGAGCACTTTGTACTGATTACTGAAGTGAGTGAGAAGGACCAAAATCTGATATCGCTGCAGTTTGTTTCAGATACAGGCCTACACCTGCCAAACACTTTTTTTTTCCTGCCAATCAGCTTGTTCTGTGTCAATGCAGAGTGTGAGTGCAGATGACCGTCTGAAGGGTTTTTTTTTAATCAAACAGGCCTCTTCCTGTCTGGTAACCGGTGAGCAGTTGGAGGTTATCGTCAGTTCTCCAGCTCATTTCTTCTGAATGTCTGTTCTTTTTATACACATTAAACATTTTATTTTTCCATAAATGGTCTATTCTGTGTCTGTTCACAATAAAAAAACAAAACAAAAACACATTCCCAGTGCTTCTTCTGTTTCTAAGTTTTCCTCCTGTGCTGATGTAAGCTACATATAGTTGCTTCCATAATGTTTGGGACAAAGACACCACCACAGCAGATTGTAAATCAATCTGTGATTTCAGCTTTAATTCAAGGGGCGTTAGAAACATTTTGCATGAGGCCTGCTCTTTGCTGCGATGGATATGGAACAGCAATCAATGGAGACTAAAATCATTAACCCTTTGAAGGCTGGATTCAAACTCACACCAAAATCTAAGTTAAAACTGAACTCAAAATTTGATCTAACTTGAAGGTCTGTGTTATCCTCCAATGATATACAGCCCCCAGGACCATCAGTGACCCACTGCAAAACCACTCATGCTGGATGATGTTGCAGGCACCATAACGTTTTCCACAGCATCTCCACACTCTTCCATATCTGTCACATAAAGAGAACACACGTCAGGGGACCCTGTCAGTTCTGGGGTTCTGAGGCCAATGCCAGTCGAGCTGCCCGGTGTAGGTCTGTGAGTGAACAGGATAGCATAGATGGACTGTTGTGTAGGGCTGCACCAGTAAGATGAACTTGGTGTAGCCCTCCACAAGAAGTCCCAGTTTCTCATCTGGTCCCTTGATCTGAAGAATTTCAGGTCCTCATGCCACCCTCAATGAATCATGCAGCCCTGTCTCACAGTCTGTCCCCTGATATCTCCTCCACACTCTCAAAGACTGATGGGAGACACAGAAAACCTTGCAATGGCATATATGGATGTGCCATCCTGGAGGAGCTGGACTACCTGTGAAACCTGAATAGGCTGCAGGTGCCACCTCATGCCACCAGTAGTGACGAGGACACTAACAAAGAGTAAAATATAGACAAATCAGTCAGGAGGGATAAGGAGAGAGCAACTTTTGGCTTGCTGTCTTGTTGCCTCTCCAGTACGCCTGTTGTTACTTTCATTTAAGTAAAATGGACTCAGAATTGTTTATTCTTCCTAACTGGACAGATTGATACCCCTGAAGTTCAGCTGGTTTTGTGTTATGTTGTGATGATTATGTTCCTTTGAGGTTTCCACCTGTTTGCCATAAAGGTAATTAAGTGAAGTCAGTGCAAGTCGGTAAGATCCTGATGAGATGGTGTGATTCTGATAAGGATGGAAGAGTTAAGAAGCAGTAAAAATAATAAACAACAAACATGAAAGTTGTGCTTTCAGTCTTTAGGGAGGAAGGCGGTTTTCAAAGTCTTTGGGTTGGAAAATATTTGGGTTTTGAGGATCAAATTTATAGCACAGTGTGAGATGTCTTCACGTTACAAGAAGTGCAAAGCTCCATCTGTGAACATAGACAGACACTCAGAGAAGAACGTAAGGTTGAGTACACAGATGATACAGGGTGCTGCTTTGTGATCCCTGAAGTGCGTGTACAGTTTGTCTTTGTGTTGCACTTCTGCACCTCCTGTGCCCGGTATCCTGCAGCTACATGACTAAGAGGGTCAGGCCACCCTAATAAAACAGAACACATCTGAAATTTTGAAATGTTCCTTATCCCGAGACTCTTTCTCCATCGCTCGCTAAACAACTGATTGAACAGCTGCTTGCCTTCAGAAATGTGACCCTGGATTTAGAAGATCTGCTGATGTTCTTGTTAAAATCTACTGATCTACATAAAACTGGATCTAGCTGTATGTTAGTTTATGCAAAGGCATAAGCTAACATACATACAAAAAACATAGTGAGAATTTGAGTTACTGAAACGTGAAGTGCATTTTTACCCAGAGAACTGCCGCTCACTGGATATTTTCTGTTTTTCTGACAATTCTCTGGAAAGCTTAGAGATGGGTTTACATGTCTAAATGCACTGAGTCGCTATCGCGTGACTGGGTGATTAAATGTTTGCATTTACGAGCAGTCAAACACGTAACTACTGAGTGTAATAATGAAGCTGCTATAAAATGAAAAACAAGTTTAAAATTAATATGTGATTATCCCGAGTCAGCAGACGCAAACACTCCACCCTCTCACTTTGTTACCTATCCTCTTCCTATTAAACTGAGCTACTGTGAGTAAATCTGCCGTTGCCTGATGCAATTTTAAGAAACCACACAATCAGATCCAATCTGTTTATTTTTTCAGTGAAAAATGTTTCCACACCACTGATATCAGATTCACCGTCCTCATTTCAGCTCACGCAACACAGTTTATCTTTTTGCTGACTGAACCATCAGTCAAGTGACCATAAAACTGCTGATTACAACATTATGAAAAGCTCAGTAATATCAGCAACATGTATTCTATGAGACAACAGTAAACGTTAGTATGTAATTCACGTCTGAGTGTGTTATAAGACACACAGGGTCAATGCCACATACCAGCACTGCAATGAAACCTCAAACAAACCTACAGAGATGTGTGAGAATGAGAGGCGACTTATTCATGCTCATGCAAAGTTTTAGCTCTGCCTGGTTTCACGGATGTTTGTGAAAAGCGGCCTTTTATGCACACAAAGTTGACAATGAAAAGATTTATATTACACAGCACTTCATTTACAAACATTTCACACTTAAGGGCTTTATGTTTTCGAGCTAAATTCAGTAAATAAAATCATCTTTGCATAAAGTGGAAAGTAGCAGGACACACTTTCCATTAAACGTTTACACGTCCACGTTGGGATTTTAAGAAAATCTGCAGGATATTCTTTAAGTTGCACCTGCTGCTTCTTACGCACCAATAACAATGACGCATCTTCCTGTTCTTTTTATTTTAAATTATTCACCAATGTAAAGATGGAGCTCAGATAGACATGCCGTGGACTCTGTAAGGCGGCAGGCTGGCTAGTGGGGCGAAGGGAGGCGGGTTGGACTCCATGAGAGGAGTCGATGATGAAGGGAAGTTCTCCGAGGCAGCTGCCTTCTCTGCTGAAGAGAAAAACAGTGATCCTCCCTGGATGAGCAGGACAGGAAAAGGGAAACAGAAGAAACAAAGAAAGACATTAACTACAGACTCCACGGCTTCAGTGTGAAAACTCACACTTTTCACATAAAATATATATATATATATATATATATATATATATATATATATATATATATATATATATATCCATGTCACACTAACATGTCATATTATAAAAAAGAAAACAGCTGATGCATTGTAGAGCTGACCTGGCACCTTCTGATGCATTTGATTATTAACATCCTAACTCGAGGCCCACTTAGAAACTTTTCACAAGCCTTCACCCAAATCTCACTGTTTTAGTCAAACTGCTATTTAAGATCAAACCTGCAGAAACCTTGTTAACTGTTCTAATGGAAAATCCAGCATTAACGGTTGTAAACACTTTGGTTTATTTTATTATGATGCAGCCAATAAGTTGCACTGATGTGGGTGGTCAGCAGAACTGCGCTTCCTGGAAAAACACTATTTTTCTGGATTAGAAGGAGCTGGTGTTAGTGTGCAGATTCAACAAAGAGTTTGGCTTCCGCTGATTGTTTTCCATCTAAACATGTGTGTGTGGCCTTCTCATAGAACAGAAAAAAAGAAGATGTATTTCTTTCTGTATTTTAAACTTTGTTGTTATTGGATACAGTTTCCTAGTAGCCAGCTCCTTGGGGTTTACCCTTCAAACGCAAGTGACAGTCAAAAGCTCCACAGGATACCTAAAAAACTGAAAGCAATGCTTTGTTTTAAATGTGAATGGAGAAAAAACACGATTTGCATTTGGAGTTGGATGAATCAGACCCACAAATCATGCACATCAAGTCTTAAGAGAAAACATGCTTCTTTTCCACTGGAAATGATGCTACATTACTTTGGTTCTCACTAAGCAGTTACAGGTTCACCTCTGGGCATCAGAACCAGCCGGCCTCATGTCTTGTCTGTGCCTGCCTTTGATTGTAAATTTTACATTTCTGGCTGTATGATATCATTTTTATGGCTACAAACAAATTGTTACTCCATGCTACTACTACATGATATTAGCAATGATAATTGGGCTCTTTCAGGGTACACTGCATTGAAAACAAACTTGAATCTGTAGTGAAAAATCACTTTGGAAAACCATTTATAATCGACTTTTTTATATTTTTGGTGTTTTGTGCCAAGTTCTCCCTATTCTGCTATTGCTCCCTTCCTGTTTTATGTTGGTGGCCGTTCTGTTCTGTGTCTTGCGTCTGGATTAACTTCCCCTTTAGTGATTGTGTTAGTTATTCCCAGCCTTGTGCCCACCTGTTTCCCATCCTCTTGTTTTCCTGAAGTGTATTTATTCTCTCAGTTTCCCTTTGTGCCTTGTTGTCACATTCTCCCTGCTGTAGTGTGGATTCCTAGCAGAAAGCTTTTGTTATTTCTGGCTGATGCCCTGCCCCGCCTTTTTTGTGTGTGTGTGTGTGTTTATACTTTGTTTTTGTATTCTCCGGCAATAAAAGCTGTTGTGAGTTGCATACCGCTTATCGAGTCCTGCACTGGGGTCCTATTTCTGCCTGCCACACAGCCCTGCATGACAGATCCTTTAAGTCTCCAACTTGCTTTTATAGCACATCTGTCAGCTGGAATTTCAAAGCCATGTCAACACCCCTGAACTCGTTATGCTGAACAGTTATTGTCATATGGCAGGGTGCTTTATCCTGCTGTGCAAGCTATTATGATCAGGTAATACCATTGCTATGACAGGTATGGTCTGCAGAAGTGTTTAGGACAGTGGTATGGGTCACAGAACATTAACATGAAGGCCAGGACCCCCGTGGTTTCCATCATGACACTTCCTCTGGTGCCCTTGTTGGTTCACCAGCTGACCCACTTTTGCTAGTCATACCAACAACACTCCACAAAGCCTGCCATTTTGGGGAGCCTCTAACCCACTCACCCAGCTGTCGCAATTTGGCACCTGGCAAAGTCTCTTCGATTCTTACCCCTGCCCATTTTTCGAGTTTCTCTGGTACTTTTCTGTAAATCCATTGCAAACAGAGACAGCCAATTATTCAAGGAGACACCAATATAAATCCAAATAGATGGTAAAGCCACCCCCTGGGTCCTATAATATATGGGCACTATCATTCCAGCAGGACGATTATGTCAAAATTCAAAGTAAAAGAGTGAACATAAGTTTAAATTTTGGGGCTTAATTTGGTCTGACACTGTGCGCAGCTATAAAGGAATTTCTAATATAGGGTGAGACAGAAGGTTTGTGTTGCAGGTTAGTCTAGAAATATACTGTGAAACACAGTATATACTGAATATTTGTAATTGTATCTGTGCGAGTATCTGTGTGTGTGAGGGTGTTGACCGCACATTGACTGGGTGGAGCTGGTGTGCTGTGTGTATTTTGGCGTCCACCACCAGAGGAGCAGTTGGAGAAGATGCTGGTTCGGTCACAGGGCTGCTAACCCTCTGAGGCAAACATAGAAAAACACACACTCAATATTATTTTAATGCAAAGAAAAAGAAATGCACATAAACACATTTGTCTTTGCTTTTACATATGAATCATCATCCCAAGTTATCACATTGATTGTTTGTTTGTTTTTTTAAGTCTCTCCTCCCACTGAGCCTGAAGGTAATATAAAGCAGGGGTGGGGGGTGTAAAAATCTATACAGTATAGTATTGCAAGATTTTGCGTGGTGATATTGTATATATATGTGTGTAAATAAATTAACATACTCTGGGAATTTTACAAACAAGAGGGCTCATCTCATGCACCACCATCTTCGGATAACATTAGTCAAGCAAACTTGCATTAAACTGAAAAACCATCCGAGACTGGACACACTTAGCTTAACAAAGCTACCTCCTTATTCAGAGCACGCTAATGGCTCGGTCACACAAGTATAATTAGGACAGCAGCTACAAAAAAGCAAAACAAAAAAATTAATTGCAACTTGTGATGACTAAATGGTTGCCCAGAGCTTGAGGGTGTTGCACACTCATGACGTTTGACTGCAAGGTGATTGCACAGGTCACCTGATAGGAAGCAACCTCTCTGCAAACAGTCACAGTCTGACTTGGACTGACTGCAACTGCTCTCAGAGAGATTGTTGACAGTTTGCAAATAATAGTTGTCTAATTTATAAAAGCAGACAGATTGCCAACATGTTGCCATCAGTATGAATGAGACTTTGTCAATGAGCACAATTTGAGGGGACTCAGTTGGCTGGTTGTATTCCTGTAGGACAGATGTGTGACTTTCAACTGCTCATCTCAGTTACTGTAGTTGCCGTATTATCAGAAACAGACTGCATTTAATTGCCAACTTGACCTCATTCAGTAGCAGACTGATATCAGACTGACTCCATTAACTTTTATGGCAGGTTTTACAGACTGTGTTGTTATGCTTGACAATCTTATTTTACAGAAAGAAAAAATAATAATAACTGAAGTGAGGTAACTTTATCTTAATTGATAAAACAGATAGACAAAGTTTAACTTTGAGGACATAATTTGCACTTTAAAAAAAGGGCAAAGCTTTATTAGTCCTTAAAGTGGGGGTAATCTGCTTGATTAGAACTGTGTGTGCAGTTTGCTCAGATTTGGAAACAAAGAAACAAAAAATTACTATATAACTTTTTTTCTTTTGTTAAATCAGCTGTGCGAGCACAACCTCAGTACTAAGATTAATATCAATAATGTCTAAGGCTGGGCCTGCTGTTTGCCACACAGTAATCTCCATGTTGTCTGGCCTGTTTGCAGTGTCAGTGCGGAGGTCAGAAATGTTCAAATCTGTGAGTGTCCCTGTTTTAATATAAACACAATGCAGCCAGAAAAGTAAAATAGCAGCAATTCATCTTAAAATGTTTACATGACAACTGATCTCAAAGGGATGTAGCATAATAACACATATTTCACTCCTCCTACAATTACTGAACACTTCAGGGATCCCCAACAGTCGTACACAGAATCTTCTCTCACACTTTAAAGTGTATTTACAGTATGTAAACATCACATAAAACAAAATATGTGATGTGGATTGTGGCACAAATGACAGGTTCCAGATTTAAGCATTGAATTATAGTAAATTTATCTAATTATTAATCAGTTTTATACAGATGTAGATATACCAGTTAAATCACAAGTTATCCCAAGAATCTCTCATTTAAGACACTAAAGTCACTGTCCTGATATCGGGGGCATCAACCGTTAATGTCTGAATGTAAAGCCACACCTCTACCATTAATATTATCATTATATATGAGTATTACTTCCCCCAATCTGACAGCAAATATAGTATATTTAAAGTGTTTTGTTCCTGTCATAAATACTATAATCTCTCAAAGTGAAAACCGCACTGACGTGATGAAGCTGCAACATAATAGTTTTGAATACAGTTTTTCTAAGCTTTGGTTTTAGTTTGGTGGGAAAAGTCTACTGTGGTGTTTTGAGTGGAAGCTGTGGGGGAAGAAGTGAAGGTATGTTTCTGATAAACGTCACAGATGGCCTGAGGTTTAGCAAACCAGAGATTGCCCTGTTAGCCCCTGCTGATCCAACCATCTGCCAAACATTCTTGGGAATGTTGTATTGCATTACTCTCTTTTTATTTAAATTTTATAAGAAACCATAAAAAACATGCACGAAAGGTAAGGGAGAGTTTATTATGCTGGCAAATCGGTTTTGCCCCTGTTCAGCAGATTATCATTGCAATGCAACAGCATCTGGAGCTGTGCTATGAAGCAACTTCAACATGCCAGGTGGTGTTCTTGCTATCTGGCAACCATGGCAACCATGCTAAGCAGTCACACAAAGGTGGTTATCACCTTGGTGGCAGCAGAGCAGCATATTTTGCAAGGAAATCCAAACTATAACAACACAAAAATGCAAAGAGGTTGAAGTCATAATACAGGCTGTACAGCAATGTAAGTGCTGCGGGCAATGCGTGTGTGGTGTGTGTGTGTGTGTGTGTGTGTGTGTGTGTGTGTGTGTGTGTGTGTGGTGTGTGTGTGTGTGTGTGTGTGTGTGAGTGTGTGTGTGTGTGTGCAGTCCATTAGAAAACTAGGAAAAGTGCATATCCCATACACATCTCATATTGTGATTGGCTCTGGTTTTCAACAGTTAATTCTGCAGTGCAGTCACCTTTCTTAAAGTTTATCCAGCGGTTGTTACAATAATAAGCAAGGTTGTCATCATGAGTCAAATGCAGGTTAACCTACTCCCATCTTCTGCTGCCAATACAACCACGGAGGAAAAGTCCGAGTCACCACAAAGTTGGCGAGCTCTGTAGGCTGCGGCTAAAGATGATGGAAACTTCAATAAAGAAGAAGAAATGCAGCTACAGTAAAGACTGAGCTACTGCTATGACTGAGTAAGCCAGTGTAACTCTGAGAGCTGTTCATTTTTGAACAGGAGAGAATGAGATGTGAAGCAAACAGTACAACAAGTCCCACAGTATTTAAGATGTTCTGTCTGAATGAATGCAGGTCACCCTTGTCCTTAGACCTGCAGTTGGGTTAGTGCCACATCAATGTACCACATCTCCATTCGAAGATGTTTCCAGGTGTGGTGTGTTGTGTGTGTGTGTGTGTGTGTAACAGGTTGCTGTGGATGTCTTACCACGTCTTTAATGCTGCCCAGCACTGCTGTGGTGAGTATCCCTGTGAAGAAGGCCGTGAGGTTGAGACTGGCGAGGGTCCAAATTAAATGTACACTGTATAGACTTCCTCACAGCTTCTACTCCAACAAACTCATAGTAGTTGCTGAGGTAGCCTCCACTGCAACAAGCAACAGCACGGATTATTTCCAGTCATTGTAAGACAAAATACTTTCAAAACAGATGGTATATGTGACTGAAGTGCAGACTTTCAGCTTTAGGACTTGCAGCTATTTTTAATACACAGTCCCTCATTTTTTTGGAGGCTCAAAAGTAATTGAACAAACTAGCATAATTTTAAATACAAGGGTTGTTTTTAATACTTGGGTTAATTGCAGCCAATGACTGCTGAAGTCTATAAGCCATGGGCATCACCAAATGCTGTGTTTCCTCCCTTGAGATGCTCTGCTAGGTCTTTACTGCAGCCGCCTTCAGTTGCTGCTTGTTTGTGAGTCTCTCTCCGTTCAGTTCTGTCTTCAATAGCTAAAAAGCTGCTCTGATTGTTGAGAACAAGTGCCGCTTACTTGGCTGTTGAAGAATATCCCATTTCTTTGCCATTTCTAATTCCTAAACAGTATTGCAACACTTTCGTTAAACTGCTTGACTTAAAGCTGAAAGTCTGCCTTCAATCAGTTTTTGATTGTTCGACTTAAAATCCCCTGTGGTGGAGTACAGAGGCAAGCTACAAAAAAATGTGTTATTGTCCAAAAACATATGGACCTAACTGTATCTATCAGTATCTATCGCAACAGTAACTAGTACTAATATGGCACGACAATGATTGATTGTCTCACTTGGCGCAGTCATAGAGGTCGCAGCAGTAACAGGTCCCACTTCTTACCATCATGGTACAAGACTCCTTTAGATTCCAACACGACACCTGACAGGGAAACACAAGCTCACCAACAAATACAGAAAACACAACTGCAGGTGATACAGAAAATTATACAGTTGGAGGTTTGGAGGAATTTATCTGAAGCAGTTGAGATTACGTCTCTGAATTTGTCTCAGGAATTGACTGTTTTCGTTCAGTGCGTCTCTACTCACAGAGGTGTTAGAAAGTTTCATAGATTGTAGGAGACGCCGCTGCTGTAATACTGGCATCTCCCCGCCTTCAGCGGTCGCATGTCCTGGCAAAGTTAACATGTGAAGCAATCCACAGCATTTCACCCAGAGCAATACAAAACAGACTTTTTTTCTGTATAATTATGTGTTTGAATGCTGACAGATCTTCCTTTTGAGTGTTTTTTTTTTCTAATAAATGATATCTGCTATCTGCGTGTTACAGGATTCTCAACAATTAGCTGCTACGCTTAATTAAATGTTTACCTTTTGCAGGATAAAATTGGCTCCTAAATATCAACCCTCATGACTTTCTAAACTTTAAGTATAATATTTATAAACTAGTACATCAGCACATTTTAATAAGATTTTCCACTGAGTAAAAACACAGCAGGTGCAATTGTACCATTTAAGTGCCCAGTACTTAAAACCATGCATAACTGATCCTGGCTGTGAGGCTGTTACATCCATCTAGTTGTGAACAGAGACACCTAAAGTGCTACAGCTGGGAAATAGGGCTGCAGTTTGCTTTTTTTAAGCTTATTAATCTCATTTTGGGCAGGATGATCACTCTCCATTGTAGCAATATTTCTCACATTCACTATTTCCCAAGCATCCAGTCTTCAAGAATATCAAACATCTGGACACATCAAGACCAGACTGTAAATCCAGGTGCTTTACAGATACTAATTTTTTTAGGTTAACTGTGCAGCCATCCCAGTGGTCACAAGCAAGCGTGGTTATCTCACCATATTTAAGGCAATACTGACGCCGTCGATCACCAAGCAAAAGAGAAGAGAGGATGATCCCAAAACTGAGAAAGACGATGGCAGCCGTCAGCTGGGAGAGGAATGGATAAAAAAAAACAAACACTAATCAGAGAACTTCCATGTAAATGTGCCAGATAAAAGGACAAGAGAGCAGCCTAATAGGACGGCAGAGAAAAGCTGAGGAAATTTTTTTCTTTCTCTGCAGCAGGTAAAAGCTTTGCATGCAGATCACATCTAACTGAGCACAGCAGGACTGCTTATATTCACAGGTGTGAAGCTATCAGGTCTCTTCCCAAGGCACTCAAAACTATGTTTTCTGAAAAAAACACTTAAATAATATAATATAATAATGTTATTATGAAATAATATTATGAAATCCTTTTTTTTTTTTGGCTAAACCTGTTGATATTCAGGCTTCTTACAAGTCAAGTAAACAGTAATGTGCAAACGTTTGAATCAACCCTCCTTTCTTTATATTTTGCAAGAAAAAATTGTAAATACAGTATAATGGGGGGGAGGGGGGGGCCAGCATGTGCACAATTCTAATGAGGTTGATGAAAGTCAATATTTGGTGTGACCACCTTTATTCCTCAACACAGCCTGAACTCTCTGAGGTAGCTTTTTGTAATTTCTTTCAGGAGTCTTCAGGAATAGTCCTCCAGGCTTCTTGAAGGACATTCAAAGCTCTTCTTTAGATCATGGCTGCCTTTTGTGCTGTTCTGTGTCAAACTGATCCCACACTGCTTCAGTACTGTTGCAGTCCAGGTTCTTGGGAGGCCAATCCATGACTGATAGTGCTCTATTTTGTGTTTTTCTGTCCAGGTATTAGCAGTGTGTTGGGATCATTGTCGTGCTGAAAATGAAGCTGTCTGCGATTTGGCCTCACCGCTCCATCAGAACCTGTGTGCCACTGATTTTCAGTCCAGTTCTTGTGTAATGTGGCATACCTCCGCCTTTTCTGTTTCCCTTCCATAAGAATGGAAGCATTTCTGTGTCTTCAATTAAAAACCACAAATAACAAATTATGTGACAGGCTGCTGGTGATAAAAAAAAAAAAAAGATAAAGAAATAACAGGTGGCTCAAGACTTTTGCACAGCACTGTACATTTAACACTGCATAGCGCGCGCACAAATACTGGAGGAAACTAACTAAAAACACTGCTGTTGCTGTGACTTTAAAACCAGTGCTTCTCAATTATTTTCTGTTATCCCCCCCTATGAAGAAGAAAACCTTTTGAGCCCCCACACCCTCCACCGCAACCAGGCCTGCTCTATGCTGTGAGTAGGCAACAAAGCACCATAGAGCTATTACTGCGCACACTCTGACAATGAGAGCGCCACTGTCACCTACCGTAGTGGATGTGAAATTACACTTTAGTCTATAACTGCAAAAAAAAAGCATGTTCCCCGGGATCAGACGTGCCCCCCGTAGCCCCCCCCCCCCCCCCCCCCCCCCCCCCCCCCCCCCCCCCCCCCCCCCCCCCCCCCCCCCCCCCCCCCCCCCCCCCCCCCCCCCCCCACCCCACACACACACACTATTTGAGAAGGACTAAAGGCCTGATATCAATCTCATTGTCATGATCCTGTGTTTGGACCCAGCTTTTTCAGTTTGCTATTTGTCTGATGTTCTCTGTTCGAATTTTCTGTAGTTTTGCAGTTTTGACTATTTTGTCTATATTGGTTATATAGACGTTTATATGGTTTTTTTTAATAGTACTATTCAGTTTATGATTTTTTCATATTAGATTTTATAGAGACAGACACACGACTTCAAATAACTGCAGACAAAAAACAGGAATAGGTTGAGAGATAATAAATCATTATAACTCCAGCACACAGACTCTCTTTTTACTACGCTCTAACAGCTGATACTAAAACCTAGAAAATGGGTCTTAGTTTATGCTATAAACCTTGAGCTCACTCCACACCCTGCACCCTGGGGTAAGACAGTTTATGGGGAACATATTTTCAAATAACAGGATAACAGTAGATCAGCGTGTGTATGTGTGTGTGTGTGTGCGCTGCTTTACTAAAAGAAAACAAAAAAAAAAATTTTCTTTTCACATAGTGAAAACAGCCATACAGCAGGTACTTTTATTACCACGTCACCTCTTTTAATTATTTACACTGTTACTGTAAAATGATGTGCTGCCATCAGTGAGATTCCTTCAGAGCTGCTTTAATTCTTTCTGGCACAGATTCAACAAAGTGCTGGAAACATTCCACAGAGATTATACTCCATACTGGCGTCATAGCATCACACAGTTACTGCAGATTTGCCGGGTGCGCATCCTTGATGTGAATCTTCTGTTCCTCCACATCCCAAAGTTGCGCTACTGGATTGAGATCTGGTGACTGTGGAGGCCATTTGAGTGCACTGTCATGTTCAAGAAATCTGTTTGAGATTATTAGAGTTTTGTGACATCCTGGTGGAAGCAGTCATCAGAAGGTGGGTGCACTGTGGTTGTAAGGTGATGGACATGGTCAGCAACAGGGTAGGTGTTGGCTGTGGTGTTTAAAAGATGCTCAGGTGGTACTAAGGGGTCTAAAGTGTGCCAAGAAATCGAGACTGATCAGACCGGGCAACTTTCTTCCAATGTTCTATTGTCCAAGTGAACTGCAGCCCCAGTTCCCTGTTGTTGTTAGCTATCAGGAGTGGCACCCAGTGTGGTTTTCTGTTGCTGTAGCCCATCTGTATGGAATTATATTTAGGTCATTGTGTTTTTGCTCACACGTGACTTTTGACCTAAATATAATTCCATAGGGTTTTTTTGACTTACAGTTGCCTTCCTATCAGCTTGAAGCAGTCTGACCATTCTCCTCTGACCTCCAGCATCAACAAGGGATTTTCTAACACAGAACTGTCGCTCACTGGATATTTGCCCTTTTTCTGACCATTCTCTGTAAACCGTAGAGACGGTTGTGTGAGGAAAATCCCAGTAGATCTGTAGTTTCTGAAACACTCGGACCAACCCATCTGGCACGAAGAAACACGTCATGTTCAGAGTCATGTAAATCATCTTTCTTCCCCAGTCTGATGCTCAGTTTGAACTTCAGTAGGACGTCTTGATCGTGTCCACATGCCTGAATGCACTGAGTTGCTGCCAATGCAGAAACGCTTTCTTTTTTTTTAATGAAATAACACATTTAGAGTTACGTAGGAAGCAAAAGGTTTATGTTTTAAATTCTTGATTTTTCAAAATGGCAACATTTTGCTTTGATATAGCAGGCCTTTGTGCCTGATTCATACACCTCCCACTGAGCATCTGTAACTTCTTTGCTGCAGAGGTAACAGTTCTCATCTCCATTTGGCAGAAAAGCCCATTTCCTCAGAGCATTTGATCATCTCTACAACTGCAATTGAAGAAACGTTAAAGTTGTAAAATCATAAGCAAAAAACAACTAAATAGATTCCTTACTATTCTCTACTCACATCTTTCACTCCTTACAAAAAGGAAATGTTTAAATGTTGAGCGTTGTCCTTACAGACGTCCGTCCTCCACTTTGAGTGTCCTGACAGTTTAAATTGATGCACTAAAGTGCCCTCGCTAATTCTACAATAGGACATGTTTTCCCTGGGTGAAGATTATAGCAGGAGGATGTCGAAGTTGTGTATGTATGTGTTGCATTTGTTTCTATTAAAGAGACACAAGTAGAGCTGACTATACCAGCTGCCTGCGGTTTTCTTCCAGGCAGAGTCCCAGAAGTCCCAGGAAGGATCCAAGCGTCAGCTGCAGCGGACACAAGAGAGTAAAGAATGAGAACTGAGACTCTTCATTTTGATTCGTCTCCCCTCAAGAGAATGAAATCACCCAAATGACAAATGAAATGTAAAACATCTCCTGCTGTTCACTTTAAAAGCATGCTGCCTGCATGTTTCATGTTACTATCAGACAGGTGGTAAAAGTTTATCCATGCCTCTCATCACTGATTCATCTAACATTGATGGACACAGCTTAGAAGAAATCTAAAAGCACCCCACAGATGGCCCAGTATGTTTATCCAGCTTTAAAATGAAGAGAGCCTGAATCCCAGACAAGTGCCCGTCAACGCAACTGTCAACAGTTCATTAGGCACGCCACCTAAAACCACGTCTGCTTCAGGCTTCCAAACCCACAACGAGTAAAGCAAAATCTTTGGCTACTGCAGCAATGCCTAAAGAATTGCAGCTTTAATTTCATGACGGAAATCACATGAGAATGTTTTATTATTTCTGACAACTTATTTTTTCTTTCGTCAACCTGTTGCTAAATAAATCATGAAATCAAATATGATTGAAATAGCCAGCTTACAATAACTCCAGAGGCGTAGCCCGTCACATTCAGGCTTTCTGTTCGGGTCGTTGTGTAGATTCCCAGCACCACCAGCAGCAGGGATAGACTGAGCATGCCGAGCACCAGCCACAGGGCTCTCCTCACCTTCACCATGATCTCTGATAGTCAGCAAGCAAACAAAAATGAACACAATTTTCAGTCATGTTGCATGTTACAGTGTAGGTTCAATATAGCCAATGCCTCCTGACAGCTGCCTCATTTAGGTTATCTTGTTAAAATGCCATGAAACTTTTACAACTCAATAAACTGACACAAACAAGTAGACTTAATTCCATCATTCCTGAATGGTCAACAAAGAAACCATGAACGCTTTATAAAAACACAAAAACAGTTGCCCCTGTGGTGGACTCCAGCAAATCACTGTACTCATTACAGGGTATTCACTGTAGCAGCCAAGCATGCAAACCTTTGTCCACTTTTTCTTCTATAAACACATTTTATAGAACAATGTCTGGATTGGACTGAAGAACAAGATTAGACCGTGTAACAATGCAAAGTTCAGTAACTTTTAACTCCTCCAAGAAAGGAAAAGAAAAGATCCAAGTGGAACTAGATGAACTTTACTTAAGTTTACAGACAGAATGAAAAACTCAGACACAGCAGAAACAGTCAATCCAGGGTTCTGTCTCTTAAACGTGTTTATGTAAAAATGTGCTGAATGACAATAAAAGCAGGGAAACACTGAGATTCAGACTTTATAGAAATGATTATCAGGTTACAGCACCATTATGGCCATCTGTTTTATTTGCAGACATCAAATATAATTTGTAGAATCACAGAGCTTCTCTAAAAAAACCAAAACTGTGTGACTGAGATACTGAAACTGTCTGTCAAATATGACTTAACCTGCCTTATTTAAAACTTGAATGAGTCATCTGAGTAAAAACTGGGTTTAGACATGAAATTATTTGAGCATGTACTTCGCAAAAGTTTTCAAAAATTGTTTCATTATTGAATCCATATAGTTTCTTGTGACTGTTACCCAGAGGGCAGAAACACAGCGATCTCCTGACTGCAGCTGAATTCTACAACTGAGCCTACAACCTAGAAAAACTATACAACTATACTAATAATATTAACTAAATCCCAAGGGATGTGTATTATGTTCAGTCAAGTTTAATGCCCCTGTGCCATGCAGCTGATCAGCACATCAGTGCCCCATCTCCACTCTCTCTTACCTGTTGCTCGGTTCTGTGGGGTCAGTTTGTCCCGACCTGCTGCTGTTCCCTGGATCCTGACCATAAATCTTCCTTTGAAATATAGATCTCCGTCTGCTGGTTTCAGTGCAGCTACAAAAAGCCTTTCACCTGAACAGATCTTCTGAGTTACACAAGCATCAACCGCATGAATGCAGCAGCTCCACTTCAGTGTGTGTGGAGCACATAATGGTCCTGCCTCTGCTGCATTCAAGCACGGTTGGAACCGTGATTCTCCCACTGTGTAAATACTTCTGACAGTTAAAGCAGGTAATAAAACTCGGAGCCTGGAGTTGTAAGTCAAGTAACAGCACAGTCTCCAGATACAGTGCCTTGCGAAAGTATTCTGCCCCCTTGAACTTTTCAACCTTTTGCCACATTTCAGGCTTCAAACATAAAGATATAAAATTGTAATTTTTTGTGAAGAATCAACAACAAGTGGGACACAATCATGAAGTGGAATGAAATTTATTGGATGTGTCAAACTTCTTTAACAAATAAAAACTGAAAAGTGGGGCGTGCAATATTATTCGGCCCCCTTGCGTTAATACTTTGTAGCGCCACCTTTTGCTGCAATTACAGCTGCAAGTCGCTTGGGGTATGTCTCTATCAGTTTTGCACATCGAGAGACTGAAATTCTTGCCCATTCTTCCTCACAAAACAGCTCGAGCTCAGTGAGGTTGGATGGAGAGCGTTTGTGAACAGCAGTCTTCAGCTCTTTCCACAGATTCTTGACTGGATTCAGGTCTGGACTTTGACTTGGCCATTCCAACACCTGGATACGTTTATTTGTGAACCATTCCATTGTACATTTGGCTTTATGTTTTGGATCATTGTCTTGTTGGAAGATAAATCTCCGTCCCAGTCTCAGGTCTCTTGCAGACAGGTTTTCTTCCAGAATGGTCCTGTATTTGGCCCCATCCATCTTCCCATCAATTTTGACCTTTTTCCTTGTCCCCGCTGAAGAAAAGCAGGCCCAAACCATGATGCTGCCACCACCATGTTTGACAGTGGAGATGGTGTGTTCAGGGTGATGAGCTGTGTTGCTTTTACGCCAAACATATCGTTTTGCATTGTGGCCAAACAGTTCGATTTTGGTTTCATCTGACCAGAGCACCTTCTTCCACGTGTTTGGTGTGTCTCCCAGGTGGCTTGTGGCAAACTTTAAATGAGACTTTTTATGGATATCTTTGAGAAATGGCTTTCTTCTTGCCACCCTTCCATAAAGGCCAGATTTGTGCAGTGTACGACTGATTGTTGTCCTATGGACAGACTCTCCCACCTCAGCTGTAGATCTCTGCAGTTCATCCAGAGTGATCAAGGGCCTGCATCTCTGATCAGTCTTCTCCTTGTTGGAGATGAAAGTTTAGAGGGATGGCCGGGTCTTGGTAGATTTGCAGTGGTCTGATACTCCTTCCATTTCAATATGATTGCTTGCTGCTCCTTGAGATGTTTAAAGCTTGGGAAATCTTTTTGTATCCAAATCCGGCTTTGAACTTCTCCACAACAGTATCTCGGACCTGCCTGGTGTGTTCCTTGGTCTTCATGATGCTCTCTGCGCTTTGAACAGAACCCTGAGACTATCACAGAGCAGGTGCATTTACACGGAGACTTGATTAATTCAATTCAATTCAATTTTATTTATATAGCGCCAAATCACAACAAACTGTCGCCTCAAGGCGCTTTGTATTGTGGGTAAAGACCCTACAATAATACAGAGAAAACCCAGCAGTCACAACGACCCCCTATGAGCAAGCACTTGGCGACAGTGGAAAGGAAAAACTCCCTTTTAACAGGAAGAAACCTCCAGCAGAACCAGGCTCAGGGAGGGGCAGTCATCTGCCGCGACCGGTTGGGCTGAGGGGAGAGAAAGACATGCTGTGGAAGAGAGCCAGAGATTAATATCAATTAATGATTAAATGCAGAGTGGAGTATAAACAAAGTAAATAAGGTGAATGAGAAACAGTGCATTATGTGAACCCGCCAGCAGACTAGGCCTATAGCAGCATAACTAAGGGATGGTTCAGGGTCACCTGATCCAGCCCTAACTATAAGCTTTATCATAAAGGAAAGTTTTAAGCCTAATCTTAAAAATAGAGAGGGTGTCTGTCTCCCGAATCCAAGCTGGAAGCTGGTTCCACAGAAGAGGCGCCTGAAAGCTGAAGGCTCTGCCTCCCATTCTACTCTTAAGTATCCTAGGAACCACAAGTAAGCCAGCAGTCTGAGAGCGAAGTGCTCTGTTGGGGTGATATGGTACTGTGAGGTCTTTGAGATAAGATGGTGCCTGATTATTCAAGACCTTGTATGTGAGGAGAAGAATTTTAAATTCTATTCTAGATTTAACAGGGAGCCAATGAAGAGAAGCCAATATGGGAGAAATATGCTCTCTCTTTCTAGTCCCTGTCAGTACTCTAGCTGCAGCATTTTGGATCAGCTGAAGGCTTTTCAGAAAGCTTTTAGGACAGCCTGATAATAATGAATTACAATAATCCAGCCTAGAAGTAATAAATGCATGAATGAGCTTTTCAGCATCACTCTGAGAAAGGATGTTTCTAATTTTAGAAATATTGCGCAAATGCAAAAAAGCGGTCCTACATATTTGTTTAATATGTGCATTGAAGGACATATCCTGGTCAAAAATGACTCCAAGATTTCTCACAGTGTTACTGGAGGCCAAAGTAATGCCATCCAGAGTAAGTATCTGGTTAGACACCATGTTTCTAAGATTTGTGGGGCCGAGAACAAGAATTTCAGTTTTATCTGAATTTAGAAGCAGGAAATTAGAGGTCATCCAGGCCTTAATATCTTTAAGACATTCCTGCAGTTTAACTAATTGATGTGTGTCATCTGGCTTCATTGATAGGTAAAGCTGAGTATCATCTGCATAACAATGAAAATTGATGCAGTGCTTTCTAATAATACTGCCTAAGGGAAGCATGTATAATGTAAATAAAATTGGTCCTAGCACAGAACCCTGTGGAACTCCATAATTAACCTTAGTGTGTGAAGAAGACTCCCCATTTACATGAACAAATCAGAGTCTATGAGATAAATATGATTCAAACCACTGCAGTGCAGTACCTTTAATACCTATAGCAAGCTCTAATCTCTGTAATAAAATGTTATGGTCAACAGTATCAAAAGCTGCACTGAGGTCCAACAGGACAAGAACAGAGATGAGTCCACTGTCAGAGGCTCTAAGAAGATCATTTTTAACCTTCACTAATGCTGTTTCTGTACTGTGATGAATTCTGAAACCTGACTGAAACTCTTCAAATAAACCGTTCCTCTGCAGATGATCAGTTAGCTGTTTTACAACTACTCTTTCAAGAATCTTTGAGAGAAAAGGAAGGTTGGAGATTGGCCTATAATTAGCTAAGACAGCTGGGTCAAGTGATGGCTTTTTAAGTAGAGGTTTAATTACAGCCACCTTGAAGGTCTGTGGTACATAGCCAACTAATAAAGACTGATTGATCATTTTTAAGATTGAAGCATCAATAATTGGAAAGACTTCTTTGAACAGTCTAGTAGGAATGGGATCTAATAAACATGTTGCTGGTTTGGAGGAAGTAACTATTGAAGTTAACTCTGAAAGATCAACTGGAGCAAAAGAGTCTAAACAAATACCAGCAGTGCTGAAAGCAGCCGAACATGAAGAATAATCTTTGAGATGGTTATGAATAATTTTTTCTCGAATGTCTAAAATTTTATTTGTAAAGAAATCCATGAAGTCACTACTAGTTAACGTGAAAGGAATACTCGGCTCTACAGAGCTCTGACTCTTTGTCAGCCTGGCTACAGTGCTGAAAAGAAACCTGGGGTTGTTCTTATTTTCTTCAATTAATGATGAATAGTAAGATGTCCGAGCTTTACGGAGGGCTTTTTTATAGAGCAACAAACTCTTTTTCCAGGCTAAATGAGCATCTTCTAATTTAGTGAGACGCCATTCCCTCTCCAGCTTTCGGGTTATCTTCTTTAAGCTGTGCGTTTGTGAATTATACCACGGAGTCAGGCACTTCTGATTTGAAGCTTTCCTTTTCAGAGGAGCCACAGTATCCAAAGTTATACGCAGTGAGGTTGTAAAACTATTGACGAGATAATCAACCTCACTGGGAGCAGAGTTTAGGTAGCTGCTCTGCACTGTGTTGGCACATGGCACTGAAGAGCATAACAATGAAGGAATTAGATCCTTAAACTTAGTTACAGCACTTTCAGAAAGACTTCTACTGTAATTAAACTTATTCCCCACTGCTGTGTAATCCATTAAAGTAAATGTAAATGTTACTAAGAAATGATCAGACAGGAGGGGGCTTTCAGGGAATACTGTTAAGTCTTCAGTTTCTATGCCATATGTTAGGACAAGATCCAGAGTATGATTAAAGTGGTGGGTGGGCTCCTTTACATTTTGAGAGAAGCCAATTGAATCTAACAATAGATTAAATGCAGTGTTGAGGCTGTCATTCTCAGCATCTACATGGATGTTGAAATCACCCACTATAATTATTTTATCTGAACTGAGCACTAAATCAGATAAAAAGTCTGAGAAATCAGACAGAAACTCTGAGTAGGGACCAGGTGGACGATAGATAACAAATAAAACAGGTTTTTGATTTTCCCAATTAGGATGGACAAGACTAAGAGTCAGGCTTTCAAAAGAATGAAAACTTTGTCTGGGTCTCTGATTAATTAATAAGCTGGAATTGAAGATTGCAGCTAATCCTCCTCCTCGACCTGTGCTTCGAGCATTCTGACAGTTACTGTGACTCGGGGGTGTTGATTCATTTAAACTAACATATTCATCCTGCTGTAACCAGGTTTCTGTAAGGCAGAATAAATCAATACGTTGATCAATTATTAAATCATTTACTAATAGGGACTTGGAAGAGAGAGACCTAATGTTTAACAATCCACATTTAATTGTTTTATTTTTTGGTGCAGTTGATGAAGCTGTATTATTTATTGTTTTTGAATTTTTATGCTTAAATAGTTTTTTGCTGATTTTAGCTTTGGTTTTTGGTGGTCTGGGAGCAGGCACCGACTCTATGGGGATGGGGTTTTGGGGGGATGGCAGGAGGAGAGAAGCTGCAGAGAGGCGTGTAAGACTGCAACTCTGCTTCCTGGTCTCAACCCTGGGTAGTCAGTTTTTCAGGAGGGTTAATAAATTTGGCCAGATTTCTAGAAATGAGAGCTGCTCCATCCAAAGTGGGATGGATGCCGTCTCTCCTAACAAGACCAGGTTTTCCCCAGAAACTTTGCCAATTATCTATGAAGCCCACGTCGTTTTTTGGACACCACTCAGACAGCCAGCGATTCAAGGAGAGCATGCGGCTAAACATGTCGCTCCTGGTCTGATTGGGGAGGGGCCCAGAGAAAACTACAGAGTCCGACATCGTTTTTGCAAAGTTACACACCGAGTCAATATTAATTTTAGTGACCTCCGATTGGCGTAACCGGGTGTCATTACTGCCGACGTGAATAACGATCTTACCAAATCTACGATTAGCCTTAGCCAGCAGTTTCAAATTTCCATGAATGTCGCCTGCTCTGGCCCCTGGAAGACATTTGACTATGGTCGCCGGTGTCTCTAGCTTCACGTTTCTCAAAACAGAGTCACCAATAACCAGAGTTTGTTCCTCGGCGGGTGTGTCGCCGAGTGGAGAAAAACGGTTAGAGACGTGAATAGGTTGGTGGTGTACCCGGGGCTTCTGCTTAGGACTACGCTTCCTCCTCACCGTCACCCAGCTGGCCTGTTTTCCCTGCTGCTCGGGATCTGCTGGGGGGGAGCTAACGGCGGCTAAGCTACCATGGTCCGCACCCGCTACAGGGGCCTGGCTAGATGTAGGATTTTCCAGGGTGCGGAGCCGAGTCTCCAGTTCAGAAAGCCTGGCCTCCAGAGCTACAAACAGACTACATTTATTACAAGTACCGTTACTGCTAAAGGAGGCCGAGGAGTAACTAAACATGTGACACCCAGAGCAGGAAAGTGCAGGAGAGACAGGAGAAGAAGCCATGCTGGTAGTGAGTCGGCTAAGGGCTAAGCTACTAGCTAAGCTAAGCTAGCGAATTTCTAAAAACAAATAAAGTGAGTAATGTGAATACAGGTGATTCAGCAAAGAGTATGCTATTTAAAGTAGGTGAAGATTACACTAAAATATGTTATTATCCAGATAAATCGAGTTATACAGATATAACAGCTAACAGACAGCAAAACACTGTGCTCCGAAACAGGAACAGGAAGTGATACAATACCGCAGTGAGAGCCAACACCAAGTGACAGCGCCACCAAGAGAGAGACAAATATCCCTCCATTACACACAGGTGGATTCTATTTATCATTATCAGTCATTTGGGACAACATTGGATCATTCAGAGATCCTCACTGAACTTCTGGAGTGAGTTTGCTGCACTGAAAGTAAAGGGGCCGAATAATATTGCACATCCCACTTTTCAGTTTTTTATTTGTTAAAAAAGTTTGACACATCCAATAAATTTCATTCCACTTCACGATTGTGTCCCACTTCACAAAAAATTACAATTTTATGTCTTTATGTTTGAAGCCTGAAATGTGGCAAAAGGTTGAAAAGTTCAAGGGGGCCGAATACTTTCGCAAGGCACTGTATCTGGAGACTGTCAGCACCCTTACCCTGACTATCTTAGATGCAGTCCAACAGTCCAACTATTCTTTCAGTATTGTCCCCTTATATATTCTCACCCCCCCCCCCCCCCCCCCCCCCCCCCCCCCCCCCCCCCCCCCCCCCCCCCCGCCTTGAGGCTATGGTGCAAAATTCTTCCACCTCACCCTGTGCTTTCTGACATTCTTTGGTGACTGATGTTTGACTTGTCTTGGCTTTAAACTCTTTCTTTCCCAGAATGGTGTTTCCTGTAGTGCTCTTTCCACATCCAGTCTTTCCAATCAGCACAATCCTGAGACACTCTGGACTCTGTATCTCTTCATTAACTACATACAATGCCAACAATTAGTATAGTCTCATTAAGCTAGAGCAGTGTTTCTCAAACTGTGGGGCAGGGTCGAAACAGGTGGGGCGCGAACGACCTGGGAGAAAATTCATGCAGAACAAATTCATTCTAATGGTGGAACAAGGAAACATTAACAGGCACGTTAGCACAGCAACGCTGAACCATCACTATCTGCTATGTACGTAGAGCCATCGTGCTGCAGAGAGGTCCCCCACCCACCCCCGGACTTCGTTTCGTTTCACGTGGGGCATGAAAAGATTTCAACCAGTGCAAAAGTTTGAGAACCACTGCTCTAGAACAAAACAGAGGTTAGCGAAATCAGTTAAATAAGAAAGAAAGAAAGTACTTACAAGTGACAGTGCTTCTTTTTTCGAGTTCTGTCACTTCAGTTTGTAGTTTGGTGATTAATTTCTCTTGTTGTAACATCTTCTCTATTTGGGCTTGTCCAAATGTGTGTGTTCTGTAGCAGCGTGATTTGTCTTTAAGGAGACTTATTTTTTCCACAGTCTCCAACAGTGCTGGGATCTGCTCTTTGTCTTTGGTGTTGAGAATGACACATCTTCCTCCACAGCTCTCAGAGAGCTGCTGGATGTCTTTGCTTTTTTTTAACAAAGTTTTCAACAGCTGGAGCTGTGGGATCTGACTCCACAGTGACCAGAATCACGGTGAAGTCACTGACTCGAGAGCTGAATGTGTTCTGGATGGTCTCTAACTCTCCTTTGTCTTCATCATTGAGGGAAGCCACAGGTAGGACCAGGATGAATGCATGGACACCTTCAGGATCACAGAGGGAGATACACCTGAGTGATTCCTCCATCACTGCCTCCTGAGGTTTTCTATACAAGGCAGGCAGCTCCACCAGGCAAACCTGACGTCCACACACCTCTCCCTGATGTTTAACACACTCTGATGAGTTGGAGACTGAATGAAGCTCTCTCTGACCTAAAATGGCCTTGGCTGCAGAAGTTTTCTCTGCTCCTCTCCTCCCACACAGAACCAGGTTTAAAGATGGTTTGATGTGGGGATTGTACTCATTTGTCATTTCCTGAATCTTCTTCATTAATGATCCATAATTATCTTCACACATGTTGTAATGTCTTCCTCCACATTCTATAAGCAGTTCATTCACACATTGACTCATTTCATTCTCATGTGTGATGATGACCATGGAGTGTTTAAAAGCATGGTGACCAAACAAACTCAGGATGAACTTCAGAGTTTTTCTGTTCTCCTCAGTGAAATCAGAAGGTTTCACTAACAGCAGCAGAACATTTGGTCCTGGAGGACAGAGACTCACACAGCTCTTCACTTCTCTTCTTATGTCCTCCTCAGACAGACTGAACATGTCTGGTGTTTTCACCACTGTTAACAGTATTCCTTCCCACTCCTGACAGATGGCCACACAGTGCATGATGGGTGATTGTTTTAGGCAGTGAAAACCTTGAAATCCAGCAATCAGGTTACCAAGCTTTGTCTTCTTGTCCTCACTTTTGCCCAACAGCACAATCCTGAATGCAGACACTGTGAAACAACCGAGAGAAGAACACAATATCACAAACACAAATTAACCTGAATTCACAACACTTGATATCAGGAGATTTCTTCAGATGAGATTCTCTCATCTGTGTATTCAATCTCTATTATTATTCATCAGAACATTTACATTTTGAAATTCACAAGTTTTAGCTGAAATACACTTGTTTATTATGTATTTTTTTTAGTTATGAGAAATTATGGAAAGGTTGGGCTTAAACACTGAGAAAAGTAGAAATATTTATGTTCAAAAAGAGGATGAACTCTGCGATAATTTTGCTTAGTGTTGGACAAAAAATGTTTCTCAGAGAGTCGATGAGTGATTTGTATTGATTTACTGAGAAATCCTGTAAAAACAGGACATTTCTCTATAGATTATTATTGCATGCTGTATGTATGTTATCCTTGTCAGAAGAGTTTCTCCACTTACCAGTAGCTTTAACAGCATCTGTGACAGGGGTTTGTGTCTCCTGTTGTTTGGAACTTTGATGATCACCTGGTAAATGTTGTGTTGTTTCCTCATAAGCTTCATAGCTCACATGCTTTCTATTGTTATCCTTTACAATTTCATCCAAATGTTTTAACAGCTCAGGAAGTTCAGTGTCGCTCCTCTTCAGGTATCTGAATTTACAGTTTTTGATCACTTCTTTTAATGCTGGAATTTCCATGAAATCTTCCACAGAACCTGAGTTCTCATCTTTGGGTGTTGAGAACAGAATTAGTGAATGATTAAATGATTGATCACTGTAGCCTTCAAGGACTCTGCCGAGTGTCTGTTTGTGCTCCTCAGTAAAGTTTTCAGGCTGTAGAAGCAGCAGGAACACATGAGGTCCAGGTTCAGAGTTTTTTGCACAGTCTTGTATAAACTCTGTCAGCTCATGTTGGGAGGTGTTAAGAGGAGGCAGAAAGGGGGTGTTGATGACAGCTATTTTTTTGCCCTCTAGTGTGTTGCTAATTCTCACACAGCTTTTAGGTTGACTGTTGAACACAGTTTCTCCCAGTAACAAATTCCCCACAGAATTCTTCTCAGACCAACTGCTCCCCAGCAGAACAACCCTCAGTTCAGACACTGGAAAACATAGTATTAGAAACATCATTCTCTCTGCACTGCAGTTCTCAAATCAATAACACATTTCCCTGCCCACATTAGCCTTTCTCATTGTATTGATACACTTGGCTATTTTTTCTACGCATGCTTCACTACAAAATATTTTGTTACTGTGTTGATGTGCTTCTCACTTGAATTTCACAATTCAAAGCAGTTTGTACTTTGGTCCATCACAACTTTAGATCACACATTTTCCTGCATTAGTGTTTTCAATCAAATATCTATGATAGCTGGGATAGGCTCCCTGCAAGTACCAGGTTGGACCCCTTTTTCACTTCAGAGGAAAAGCGAGATAGTTTCAACAAGGTGGTGTAAATGTTCCAGAGATTTTGGTGCATATAGACATGACAGCATCACATAGTTGCTGCAGATTTTTCAGCTGCTCATCCAAATTTCCCCTTCAGCCACATCCCAAGGATGCTCTACTGGATTGAGTTCTGGTGACTGTGGAGGCCACTGGAGTACAGTGTTTTCCCAATCTTCTATTGTTCAGTTTTGGTGAGTCTGTGTGAAATGTAGCCTCAGTTTCCTATTCTTAGATGCTTTTCACATATCTTATTTGTAATGAGTGGCTGATAGAGTTACTGTTACCTTCCTATTAGTTCAAAGTAGTCTGGCCATTCTGCTCTGACCTCTGACATCAACAAGATATTTTCACCCAGAGAGCTGCTGCTTATTGGATATTTTCTCTTTTTCAAACCATTCTCTGTAAACCCTAGAGATGACTGTGTAGGAAATTCCCAGTAGATCAGCAGTTTCTGAAACACTCAGACTCAGTTTGAACTTCAACAGGCTGTCTTGACCATGTCTACATGCCTAAATGGTTTGACTTGCCTACCCATGATTGGCTGATTTGATATTTGCATTAATGAGCAGCTGAACAGGTGTACAAATACTGAACTGTACAATAGTTGGTGCTATGTTCTCAGATTGTTTGTTTTCTGTTGTATTTACTTTGAGTATCATTTTGCTTTTCTCCAATTCAGCAATTTTGTAAAGTTCCAAATAACTCCTTTACATTTTATTTTTGTGTCTGAACACTTTTTACTCTACAATAGGCCTACATCTTTGCACTACTCTTTCCAAAGTCAGTAAGCTTTTGATAAAAGTAAAAAAAACTATTTGATGTCTAAGTTTTAAAATGGCGGTGAAAGGGTTTTAGTCATTAAAGCTGAAGTCTCAAACAGAGACTTTTCATGTTTTGACATCCAATCCATTCCAATCCAAATTTGTTTATAAAGCACATTTAAAACAACAAAGTTGACCAAACTGTTGGACATGGAAAATAAATAACATAATAAAATAAATAAACATACAGTGGGGAAAATAAGTATTTGATACACTGCAGATTTTGTAAGTTTTCCCACCTACAAAGAAAGGAGAGGTCTGTAATTTTTATCGTGGGTAGACTTCAACATTGAGAGACAGAATCTTAAAAAAAAAAGATCCAAAAAATCACACTGAATGATTTTTAAATAATCAGTTTTCATTTTATTGCATGAAAGAAGTATTTGATCACCTACCAACTAGCAAGAAGTCTGGCTCTCACAGACCTGTTAGTTTTTCTTTAAGAAGCCCCCCCATTCTGCACTTAATTCCTGTTCTAATTGCACCTGTTTGAACTTGTTACCTGTATAAAAGACGCCTGTCCACACACTCAATCAATCACACTCCAACATCTCCACCATGCACAAGACCAAAGAGCTGTCTAAGGACACCAAGGACAAAATTGTAGACCTGCACAAGGATGGGATGGGCTACAGGACAATAGGCAAGCAGCTCGTGAGAAGGCAACAACTGTTGGCGCAATTATTAGAAAATGGAAGAAACACAAGACGACTGTCAGTCTTCCTCGGTCTGGGGCTCCATGCAAGATCTCACATTGTGGGGTAAGGATGATTCTGAGAAAGGTCAGGAATCAGCCCAGAACTACATGGGGGGACCTGGTCAATGACCTGAAGAGAGCTGGGACCACAGTCTCAAATACTACGTTTCCACCACCAAGGTGCAGGTGCTCGTGCCAGTGCTGGTGTTGGTTTCAATGAACCGGCAAAATGCTTAAGAACAAGCCTACGTTTCCACTGCACTTTGAGAGCTGATCCTTTACACATGAAGGTGGGTGGGTCCTTGTCTGGAAACAGAATGTGGCAAAATGTGGCAGAACATGCTCCCCTTTCTTGTGCTGCGAGCATATTTTACGATCCAAACAAAACTACTGCAGCATCTGTGCAGCACAGAGGTAAACACAGACAGCCATAACGAGCAAGACGACAAGTACGTAATTTGTGTCCTTTTATCTGTGATATGTGATTTTTCTGGATCTTTTTTTTTTTTTAGATTCTGTCTCTCGCAGTTGAAGTGTACCCAAGATAAAAATTACAGACCTCCTCATCAAAATCGGCAGTGTGTCAAATACTTATTTTCCCAACTGTATGTCAAAAAGGTTTTGATTGATGTAGTGTCTTTTGCACAGATGAGTCTGTGTTATGAAAAATGCCTTAACTGTTTTGAGAACTGCCGTGAGAGTGATGTTCCTGCTGAACTGCACCAAAGCGATTGAGAAAAGCTGTAACCCTAACTCTCTGGCTTCCCAACTTATATCAAATTAGCAGCAATCTTTGATTCTAACTTATTAATTAATCAAAGACCCAGACAGTTTTAATTCATTTAAAACTCTGACTCTTAGCCTTGTCCACCCTAACTGGAAAATTCAAAGACCTGTTTTCTTTATTATCTATCGTACACCCGGTCCTTACTCTGAGTTTGCCTGATTTCTCAGACTTTTTATTTAGTGCTCAGTTTAGATAAAATAATTATAGTGTGTGATTTTTAACATCCATGTAGATACCCACCCACCACTTTAACCACACTCTGGATCTTGTCCTGACATACGCATAGACACTTAAGACTTACCAGTATTCCCTGAAAAACCCCCTCCTGTCTGATCATTTCTTAATAACATTTACATATATAAATTTTTATCCATTAGAGGAAAAATCATTCATAATAATCTCAGGGACATATCTTCGTGTTTGGCTGCTTTCAGCACTGCTGGTATTTATTTAGAGTCTCTCGCTCCAATGGATCTTTCAAGTTACCTTCAATAGTTACTTCCTCCAAACAATTAACATGTTTATTACACTCCATTCCTACTAGACTGCTCAAAGATGTCCTACCATTAATGAATGCTTCTATCTTAAATATGATCAATCTATCATTTGTAGTTGGCTATGTACTACAGGCTTTTAAGGTGGCAGTAATTAAGCCATTACGTAAAACGCCGTCACTGACCCAGCTGTCTTAGCTAATTATAGGCCAAACTCCAACCTTCCTTTTCTCTCAAAAATTCTTGAAAGAGTAGTTGTTAAACAGCTGAGTGATCATCTGCAGAGGACTTGTTTATTTGAAGAGTTTCAGTCAGGTTTCAGAATTCATCACAGTACAGAAACAGCATCAGTGAAGGTTACAAATCATCTTCTCATGGCCTCTGACAGTGGACTCATCTCTGTGCTTGTCGTGCTAGACTTCAGTGCAGCGTTTGATACTGTTGACCATAACATTTTATTACAGCCATTAGGGCATGGCTCAAACTGAAGATGCTAACTCTGTCCACTTGCCTTTGACCCTGCAAAATTGGAGACCGTGTCTCCCCCTGAAACTCAATCACAGACTGATGACTTTCAGGCAAACTCTCAGCTACTTTTTTGAATTGTGCTAAAAATACACACCTCACTCTGGAGTAACCCTTACTTTAATGACAAATCTGACAGGCATAGTAAATAATGTGATCCTCCTCCAATTAAAAGGCATTTCTTACACTGCCACTTCTAGACATAACCCACCTAATTAGACGTTATCCCCATAATATTTTATATCATCATGTTTCACAAGGTACACAGGCACAGAGTGAGATAAAACATAATATCAGGTGATATAATGTGAACATGATATCTGCACAAATGAATATGAGGCCGCATGCATAATATAAATCTATAACAGGCCCCAACCCTAAACTGCTAACCTAAAGCATACAGTGTTTATCAGTCCCGTGTGTATATGACTACTAATAAAAGATACTATGAATGAATACCATAACTACTACCACCATAGCAATAAAAAATCCCCAACACACCCTACCCAGCAACACCAAAAAAGGTAGGTGCTATGAACTGATCTTAAGCAAAATGGCAATCAGAAATGATTGCCTCATGGGTAAGGCCCGGCCACCAGGAACCTTACATAACCAACTGTGTGTGTTCGTTGGAGCATTCACTGAGTCAAGCCAACATCGCTGCTTAATCGCACCTGGCGAGTTGGACCAACCACTGTGGAAAAAAAAACACCACTGAGAGCTGTTAAATGGTGGCATACATGAGATCTGTATCATAGCAAGTAAATAAATGCTCCCTTTCTCATATGCTAAATTGCACATCCTTGATTCCTCTGCTCAACACCTCTCCTTACATCTTAGTACCTGATTGTAGAATAAAGAGGAGAACAACACAATAATTACAAACTGTAGAATAGTAGAATCATAATAGTAACAGTACATTAATTTTAAGTACTCAGAGGTCCCTCCCACTAGATATATTACTGAGAGAGGAGTTGGGACAACAGGCATTCAACTTAATGAGACATCTGTGTATTAGAGAGATGTCAGTTAAATATGATGTTTGATACAATGTTATCAAAGATTATTTTGTCCTATCTAAGCTACAGCTGTTTTTTATGGATTCTGAATTAACTATACCCATGACATTTTTATTTTTAATTAAGGGAGATTATGTAGCACAACAACTATTTTATTAATGTAAATGATGCCTGACAGAGCTGTGGACAGCTTTTTCCCCACTGATCATGAGGTGATGCACTTATTTTTGTATTTCTTCTTTAATTTGTTCATTTCTTCTTTGTGCCTTTGCTTCAGTATCCTCAGCTCATCCTTAAGATGTTGTTCTTTGTGGCTGGACAGGTCATGTAAAACTGTGTAGTCAGATTTTTGCTCTTCCTTCTCTTTCAGTAATTTGTCATAATCTTGCCTCATCTGCCTGATTTGCTCATCATACTTTTCTATTAAAGTCTCAAAGTCCTTTGTGTATGTCTCTTTAAATTCATTGAGGTCTTCGGCTTGTTTTCTGGCTTCTTCTTCATATTTTTCTTCCATAGCTTTCATTTTTCTCTTAAACTTTTCTTTTCTTTCCTCTCTCTCTTTTTCTTCGTGCTCTCTCCTGATTTTTTCTTCTTCTTTCATTTTCTGTTCATATCTTTCTTTTTCCTGCTCATATTCTTCTTGGAGCTGTAGGAGTGTTGCTTGCTCCTCCTCTCTTCTCTGCTCATCTTCATTGTACTGTTTTTTCCACCACTGTTGTCGCTCCTGTTCCCAAGCCAGTTGTTTTTTTCTCATCTCTTTTCTAAACTGTTTCAACTTTCTGTCTGTGATTTCTTTGGACTCTGATTCAGATTTGATTTTCTCCTCCAGAGCTTCAACTTTTTGTTCCCATTCCTGGTTTTGACTTTCCTCCAGTCGTTTCCTCTCGCTGATCACAATTTCTCTTTTTTCCATTTCTTTTTGTCTCTCTTCCAGCACTTTATTTAAATTTTCTTCCTTTTCCTTCAGTTGTTTTTCTCTCAGTTTTCGCTCCTCTTCAATTTCAGCTCTCTGTTCTTCCAGTCTTCTTTGCATTTCTTGCATGTCTTCGTTGTATTTTCTTTCAAGCTCCTCTCTTTCTCTCTTCATCTTTTCTTCCATCTCTTTTAGGATCTTCTGCATTTCCTTCTGTATCGCTGCTTCAGCCTCTTGCAGCATCTCATTGGTGAAGCAGTTTCCTCCATTTTCCTTCACCATGGCATCAATCTTTGTTATCAGCTCAGTGACTTGTGTGCGGTTCTGTTTCTCACGGTTATTGAACACATGGTATCTTTCTCCACACTCAGCAATCAGCTTCTTAAATGAATCATCGCATTTCCTTTTAATAAACTCATCAATGGTCAGCTCTTCATCCTCCAGATCATCTCCTCTGGTTAAAAGAACAATGGTGAACTTTTCAGAATTTTTTCCAAAGAAGTTCTTGATGAGTTTTACCGTCTCCTTCTCCTCTTCTGTGAATCTACCAATTTGTATCACCAACAGGAAAACGTGTGGTCCTGGAGCCAGAAGGCTGATACATTTCACCAACTCCTTCTGAACTTCTTCATTTGACAGAGTTGTGTCAAACAGACCAGGAGTGTCGACCACAACAACACGACGACCTTCCACTTCGCTCTGTGCTTTCTCACAGATTCGGCTAACTGACCTCTGACTGGATTCAGCTTTAAACTTTTTTCCCCCAAGAATGGTGTTTCCTGAAGAACTCTTTCCACAGCCAGTCTTTCCTATCACCACAATCCTGAGACATTCTGTGCTCTGCTTTTCATCATCACCTGTGAAAGCAAGAATTTATTTTACTTTCAGGATGAAACAAACCCTTCCATTCATGGTAAAAAGAAAGTACACCCTCCTTCACTTTTGAAGTTGTGTTAACACGCACCTGAATGCTTCAGCCATCAGCTGAAACCCAATAACAAGAATTTCAGTTTTATCAGAATTTAACAGGAGGAAATTATTTTGAACCTTACAAAGGTATCCTGTACTTATTCTGTAACTTTGGCTGTAAAATTAAAATAATTATTCTTTCAGGAACCATGTTTTCTCTGTAGCCCAAAACTGTTGAGGAGTTATAGTACACATGGTGAAATCTGGGAGGACCCTGATTTTACTTTATTCAGACAGCAGTACCTTGTGAATGTTTTGTGCTATATTGATACACCAAATATCTCTGTAAAGCTCTTTTTCTTTCCAAAATTATTGGAATTTTCTCTCTAGCACAAACAGTAACAGAGTTATATGGAAGCTTGTTTCCACCACTAAAAAAAAAAAAAAAAAAATTGCCATCCATAGCTTGAAATTTCTTGTTTTCTCAAAATTTCAAGTTATGTATCTCAAAATTTTGTATTAATAAGTCAAAATTTCAACTTAGCTCTGCCAATCAGGAAGCTCTATTATCCGTACATCATTTCCTTTGTTACCCGGAAGCAGGAAGCTGAAGGTATCAGCTCAGTGTCGACATTTTTTTTATGTGATTTTTTTTTTTTTATCAACTTTATTTATCAGTTTGTATAAACATTAAGGCATATGAAATGACATTGATAGTTACACTGGTGCAGTTGAGTAACAGTAACAACAAAAAAAGAAACTAAATCGATAAACTAAAATAAATAAATAAAATTAACATGAAACGACAACTTAAAACCTAGCAGTGTCAGGGATCATGAAAATATTGATTCCTTTCCTTTTATGCAGCTGCTTTTTGCTAGAAGGTCAAAAAGACGATAATTTATTCACGTTTGCTAATAACTGCTAGCTCACTGATACTGTCACTACCCCATTTTGAGTGCGTGTGTTGGTGTCATCTGCTTCCAGGTAACAAGAAAATGACCTCTTTCTGGGAGCTTCCTGATTGGCAGCAGTAATTCGAAATTTTGAATTATTAACATTTACATTAAAATTTGAGATACATAACTCAAAATTTCGAGTTGATAACTTGAAATTTTGAGTTACAGATGGAGATTTTTTTTTTTTTAGTGGTGGAAACAAACTTCCATAGAATTATGATCATTTAAAAAGTGTATGTCAAATGGTTGTACTTTCTTTTAAGCATAAATGTACTCTACATACCATTTTTCTTATATATAATAAGATGTTAATTTTCAATACTGTTCAACATCTAAGATTCTCGTTGCTTGTCTTTAATTTAAAATATATTTTAGTGATCAGATAAAAAATACTTACAATCCACTGTTGTCTTTGTTTTAAGGTTCATGACCTCAGCCTCCAGTTTGCTGATCTTGTCCCGTTGAGCACATGCAAAGGTACTTATTGTGTAGCTGCGTGGTTTGTCCCACATCTTTTCCACAGTTTTTAACAGCTCTGGAGTCTGCAGCTTGTTCTTCAGAACAACAGATCTTCCATTAAATGTCTCACGGAGCTCCTTAATGCCCTTATCTTTATTTAGAAAGTTATCAACAGCTGGATCTGTAGGATCTGACTCCACAATGAACAGAATCATTGAGAAGTCATTGACTCGAGAGCTGAATGAGTTCTGGATGGTCTCTAACTCTCTCTTGTCTTCATCAGTGAGGGGAGCCACAGGTAGGACCAGGATGAAGGCATGGACACCTTCAGGATCACAGAGGGAGATACACCTGAATGATTCCTCCATCACTGCCTCCTGAGATTTTCCATACAAGGCAGGTAGCATCACCAGGGAAACCTGACGTCCAAACACCTCACCCTGATGTTTAACACACTCTGATGAGTTGAAGACTGAATGAACTTCTCTCTGACCTAAAATGGCCGTGGCTGCTGAAGTCTTCCCTGCTCCTCTCCTCCCACACAGAACCAGGTTTAGAGATGGTCTTGTGCTGTCAGACTTTGGGCTTGTGGTCTGTTCAGTGAACATGAGGTGGTTTTCTTTGTTTTCCTGCACAATGTTTTTGAGCTTTCTCATTAACAGTTCACGGTTACTTTCAGGCATTAGATACTGTCTTTCTCCACAGTCTGTAAGGAGCCTATTAACATATGAATTTTGTTTTTTCTCCTCATGAGTCAGGACCACCATGGAGTGTTTAAAGGCATCTTGACCAAAGAAACTGAGGATGAACTTCAGAGTTTGTAAGTCATCATTATTAAACTGAGAAGGCTTCACTAACAGCAACAGAACATTTGGTCCAGGGACACAACGACTCACACAGCTTCTTATTTCCTCTCTCACATTTTTCACAGACAGGTTGAAGATGTCTGGAGTCTGAACCACTGTTGTCCTGTAACTGTACGAAACTTCACAATGCTTCATTTCTATGATTCTTCTAAACTGTGTTGGTCTTCTTTCAGTGATGAAGTTGCTTAGTGCTTTCTTCTTTTCCTCACTTTTTCCAAACAACACAATCCTGAGTTTTGGTTCTATAAAAATTGAAAAGAAACATCACTTATGAAAACCACAGTGATGACATTCACTCAGTTCACTGACATAATTCTGTAGACATTGGTGCAATTCTATTAAACCTACATTTCAACCTAGTGTTTTTAAATGCTTGCAGGTTTTGATATAAAATCTTTATTTTACCTCAAACATTTCAAATCACTTCAGTTTTTTGGAGATGGAACCAATCCACTGTCACAGCTGGCTCAAAGTGTTAAAGTAACCCTGCAATATTAGAGCGAAAACCCCAACAATCAGATGATTCCCTATGAGCTGCAGTTGGTGACAGTGGGAAGGAAAAACTCCCTTTTTAACAGAAAAAACCTCCAGCAGATCCAGGATCACGGAGGGGCAGTTGTCTGCCATGACCAGTTGAGGGTGAGGGGAAATAGAAACACAAGTGAACTGAAAAGAGGTGAGTGGACAACAAGTGCTTGGTGCATCATGGGAAGGCCACCAGCAGCATAACTAAGGGATGGTTCAGGGTCACCTGATCCAGCCATAACTCTAAGCTTGATTAAAAAGGAAAGTATTAAACCTAATCTTAAAAATGGAGAGGGTGTCTGTCTCCTGAATCCAAACTGGGAGCTGGTTCCACAGAAGAGGGGCCTGAAAGCTGAAGGCTCTGCCTCCCGTTCTACTCTCAAGTACCCTAGGAACCACAAGCAAGCCAGCAGTCTGAGAGTGAAGTGCTCTACTGGGGTAATATGGTCCTATGAGGTCTTTAAGATAGGATTGGGTCTAAATCAATTCTGTATTTAACATGGAGCCAGTAAAAATGTCATCCAGACTAAGTATCTGGTTAGACACCATGTTTCTAAGATTTTTAGGGCTGAGTAAAAAAAATAAAAATACATTTTCTGTGAATTTTAGAAGTAGGAAATTAGATATCATCCAGGTCTTTATGTCTTTAGTTAAACTAATTGATTTGTGTTATCAGAGTTCATGGATAACTCTAACTGGGTATCATCTGCACATCAATGAAAATACATGCAGCATTTTCAAATAATACTGCCTATGGGAAAGATGTATAATGTAAATAGAACTGGTCCCAGCACAGAACTTTGTGAAATTCCCTGCTAACTTTTGTCTGTGAGGAAGATTCCCCATGACATAGAGCAGCAGCATCGTGTAGCACAAATTGCAATCAACAAGATACAGTTAGGTCCATAATTTATTGTGCAAAATTGGAATGGGGGGGGCAAAAGGCTGGAAAAGTAAGTGATAATAAAAAGAAACAACTTGAGGAACCTTTTGCAGCTAGTTAGGCTAAATGGCAGCAGGTTAGTAACATGATTGGGTATGAAAAGAGGATCTTAGAGTGGCAGAGTTTCTCAGAAGTAAAGATGGCCAGAGGTTCACCCATCTGCAAAAATCTGTGTCTACAAATTGTGAAACGATTTTTGAATAATGTTCCTTAATGTAAAATTGTGAAAGCTTAGAACATCATCATATACAATACGTAACACTGTCAAAACATTCAGAGAATCGGAAAAAAAAATCTTTGTTTGCCAGGGACAAGGCCAAAAATCAATACTCTTAAGCTTGAACAATGCTTACCACCAGCTGTGGGCTGATCCATGTTGGCAGAAAGAAGATATATGAAGTAGGAGAAACCTAGTACATGAAGTTTTCTACTAAATTCTCAGACCAGCAGTCTCCCTTTAGAACCAACCTCAGCTCAGGCACTGAAACAAAAACATGAAATCATAAAAACAAATAGCCTACAAAAGGTTTAACTTTGCAACACGACTTGCATAATGGAAATTTGTTGTCATCTTATAATTATGAAACCTCCTTTAATGTTGTTTTCCACCACTTCTAAGCCTACAAGGTCTAATATAGTGTAGATTTTATAATACTATGCTATGCTATACATAATGCATACATTCTGACTATGAAAGTATTTAAGGTTTTTAACAAACTAACTTATGGTTTCAAAACCTAAGACAGGTTTTACACTTCATTAAGGAATTACACACAGTGTCTCAGCAACTCAGTATTTCAGCTCTTTATAACCTTTGCAAACACTTTCAGTGAGTAAATCAGGTGAATTAATAGTTCCTTCTTGAATGTTGCAAATGTTTAAGATTATGTGGTTCATGTAATTGACATCCTGTTTTTTATATAAAATATTTAAAATTGTGTAAAATGTATTTTAGCCTAAGAAATAAACATTTTAGGTGGAGGGTAAATCATCTAGTAAACGCCTTGAGTTGTTGAGGTTTGTAAAACTAAACGTGTACCAGCATGTTTTTCTTCATACCCAAACTCTTTAATGTAACTGACATGGCCCTGACATGGCTCTGGGGCATTGTGTTGTTTCATTCAAGTAGAATGCAGGCTTTATTTCCTGTGACAAAACTGTGATTCCTGTTTTCATCTAATACATTTTTTTATGACGAGTTTTAGGCTGTGTCCACACAAGAGTGACAAAGTATTACAAAGTGCTACTAGTATCAGCTTTTTTACACTGAAGGTTAAATACAGTCACTAGTCTATGTAAGCAAAACGATCACCTTCATTATTTTATTATTGTGGCACCATAGCATAATTACTGATTATGCATTTATGAAAATGCAGCCATTTAATGTTATTGGTTCAGATGGAGATTATTGTATCTTACAAATATCTATACTGATTCTGATCCACAACATTTCTGACCTAATTAATATCTTTATTCAGACACTAAAATGATGACTATGTTCATGTTGCTGAATTGAAATAATATTGTCTCTTATCTTGATCTTTTACGTTGTTGTAGGTTATCTAAAGTGAGCTCTCATTCCTGGATTTTCTGTTTAAGCAAGTGAAATCTTGTATCTTTGGTTTGAATATTGCTGATCTGAAATAAACCTGAATTATGATTTTAACTTAAATGTCCGCATTACAGAAAGACTTCATTTACTCTATTTTAAAGTATTTAGTTAAAACTGTACTCACCTGCTGATGTCTTTGCTTCTTCCCCACAACAAAAGTGAAAAGTGAAACTAAAGAAGATTTCTCAGTAAAAAGAATGAATGACATGCCACTGCGTAGCTGGGTGTGTTTTTGCATGTTTTTTGTGGGAGTAACACTATTTACTAGAAATACTTTTTGGATTACGTGCACATAGTCTTTAAACAAGTCATCACTGATCTCAGCTCTGAACTTTACACATTTTAAATGGTGTGAAATGTACTCACTCTTTTTCAGTATCTTTGAAAACCTGACTAAGTAAACTAAGAATATTTGGAATTATAGTTCACTTTGGTAACATTGACAGTTAATATACATAGTTCTGGTAAATGAAAGCTAACTCAGACAGACAGACAGACCTAACCCTAACTGCCAACACAGTCAGGGTAAACAAGATTTCAGGATAGATTTTTATTGGAAAAAAAAAAAGATCAACTTATATTCCCTACACAGGTTTAATAGGACTCGTGTTTTGGTAAAGACAAAAGACTTAAAGAAATAATCAGTTTGATAGCCATTTCTATAATTTCACATGGTGTGGAATAATTGAGAAAAATGAAACAGAAAGAGAGGACGGTTTCATTACAGTTAGCAGAATCAGTTTTCCTGCATTACTGATGCACTTCAGAATAAAACAATAAAATAAATGGATTCAAATTAAGGAAACAAACAATGAATTCAATACTTATTGCGCTCTCATTGTCTTTGTGCTTTTATTTATGATCCAATATCCCAGTTTGCTAATTGAAGAACTGAAAGCAGAAGATATATCCAGCTATCTGAGAGCATAGAAAAGCTTTATCTTCATAGATTATAAGCTTTGCTTTAAGAGCATGTGATGATAGCACCTGTTCCACTGGAAATCTGACACAATTGTCCCTGACATTCATGGTTTTTAGTGTTGTCTGTTAAACATATACAGTAAACCACAACATGAAACCAAATGTTAACTATGAAGTACTCAGTCAGCTTTGGCTAAGAGTCAGCGTGTTGATGTCAGTTTAAAGAAAAAGAAAAAACAAACATATACATCCAATAATATGAAAAAATTAAGACAGTATGTTGATCAGCTATCCAGACTTCAGTCTGCAGCATATTACTTGGGGGGAAACATGGGCCTCTTTTCAATCAAATTATACTAAAAAGGAAATAAAACATGTCATTGCTGTAAAGAGCTGCCTGTGTGTTCCATTGTTCACATTTTTTAGATTATCTGCATCAGTAAATTATTCTTTAAGAACAAGTCATTCCGGTTAGTTCACATATTATCAGGTGTACAGCAATGCAAAGAAAAAGATTTCAGAGTTGAGTAGCATAGAGCAGCACCTGGCCTATGATACAACCATCCTACTGAGTTCTTGACAGAAATCACAAATCAACTGAATTATTAACCGGCTACCTGTTAATAATTACTGAGCGTTTTAAGAAATTTTATGGCAAAATTGGACATATTGCCATAACATTTTGACAAAGATGTTCCTTTACATTTTTTGTTTCATATTTTCTTTACATGATAATCGTGGCTAAAATAATTAACTGTAATCCAGTGGTATGTGAGGACTTTTATGGAGAAAAACAACACACAGCTTGAAAACACTGCTTATGACCAGAGATTTTTCTTTTTTTTATGGTACATGAGAGCTTGTATTGGGACAGGACGACCAATAAATAACTTATAATCTACAGACTTTTAAATAAAAAACACAAAAACAACTGAACTGTCAATTTTTTTTATAAATGAAATCAAAACAAAAAGTTTGATGATTATTTCTTTCCAGATGTTTTGTATTGGTGCACAGAGCCAGAATGCGTGGAGGTGGTCATCAGTTGTGTGAAGTGTACAGTGTGTGCAACAAGGTTCTTATAGTTAATGAAAATGAACGAAATAACAAAAAATAGTGATGGGAATTCTGGCTCTTTTCAGAGAGCCGGCTCTTTAGGCTCGGCTCCCAAAGAAGAGCCGGCTTTTTTGGCTCCCAAGTGGCTCCTTAGATTTTAATTTTTTTTTTTAAAAAGTGTAAAATGAATTACTAATGTAAAAACATACATTATATTGAACATTTCTTTATATACTCAACATATAATAGAGTGCTTCAAACACAAATTATAAAACCAAAGTTTGGAACTCAGAAAATCCAAGGGCCTTTGAGGAGCTGATCATGTTTCTCCTACCTGATGTGACCTGCCCTGTTTTGTTCTTCTAATTGCACTGATGGATGAATAATTCATATATGCCTGTGCAGGTTGTTTGTGGAGCCTGCTTGATATTCAATTTTAAATTTGCAGTCTACACTCTGTCTAACGCATTAATCCTTTAACGCCAGGCGATCACTGCTGAAGCGCCAGTTTCTTGCCCTTACTAGCCGCGAACAGCTGATTAAGACGTAGCATATCACCACCGAGTCGGGTGATCAAAGTTCCTTTGATCAGCTGGCTTTTTACCATAACTCCGCCTTTATCCTATCGAAAAAATTCGGTTCCTGAAAGCTCCGAAATTGCACTTCACAGTCATGTAGGGGTATTGCGGTATTTGTTGCCGGAAGTCCGCGAACGGCGGCACTTTTGAAATTTGCTGTTTCTTGTTCAACATGTTTTGAGGTATAAGGTTATAATGTGTCCAGTCTTTACTACGTTTTCCATCACTCATTTTCCTCACCGTTCCCATGTGTAACCTCTGTGTAAAGCGCAACTTCCTCTGGCTCTTTACTGTCTCCATTTGGCAGGAGCCCCTCCCTCTCTGGTGTTTGTTTACTCACTGCGCAGTTTGTCCATGCCCCCTCCCCTCCCGCTCAGTGTAGACGCTCATATGCTACCATTCATCTTAACCAATCACGTGCAGCTTCCACAAAAAAAAAAAAAAAAAAAGAAACGGCTCACTAGTCGTTCACTTCAAAGAGCCGACACTTAGAGCCGGATCGTTCGCAACAGACCCATCACTAACAGAAAATATTTATTTCAAGTGTATACAGTGAAGCACTGCCATAGTCGGAGTGACATGACAGTGTTGAATGTAGATATATACAATAAGTAAATAAAAATTAAATGAAATAAAATTACAGAAAGCACATCACTGTACAACAGATTCAGTCTGCACCATCATGTCTGTGTGCATAGTCTGGCCATAGGACCTCATCCACATCACAGGCAATGCAATCTCTTCCCAGGCAACAGGGGAAAACCCCCCTTTGTGCCAAATCCAGCCTTGACAGACTCTACAGCAACATCGTCACATCCATGTGATGGTTTGATGACAGGAAAAGTCTGGGATTTTGGGAAATTGGCTTGAGCTTTTGGATTTAAGGTTTTGGGAAAATGGGTGGTGGTTTGTTAGCAGTTCAGAAATAGTGTAATACAGGAGACTTCAAACAGGAGGGAGGAAAACTGAGGGAGAAACTAAACCTAAGTAACTAGGAAGTAAGAAAAATATCAAATATTCCTAAGAGGAACATCTGAAGCAAATACAAACACAAAAAAAAGAAGCAATAGGATGAAAAAAGAGGGCTTGAAAGTCCAAAAAAAAAGCTGGGAAATTGACCCAAGATTGTGACATTAACACATAATTATGCAAGACTCGTCTAAAGTACTACACCAGAAATTCACACTGCTGTGAAAAATATTTGCCCTCTTCTTATATTGTCACATTTTCACGCTTCAGTTCAACAAACACATTTTTTTCATGCCATTTTTCCCAATCTCTTTTTTAAATGTTGAATCATGAACGTTGGTCATAACTGAGACAAGTAAGACCTGCAGTACCTTAGATGTTGTTCTGGGTGCTGTGTAAAAGTCTTGATTCACCCCTTATTTCCTTATATTTTGCTTCCAAGCAGCCAGCCTTTCTTGTAATTTTTTTAAAGTGGTCTTGAGCAATAGCTCTCCAGGCTTCCTGAAGGTCTTTCACAGTTTTTCTTTGGACATTGGCTGTTTTTTCATTCATTTACAAATAAATCAATGTTGTCTACACATAACAGACAACTTAACAAAGAAACAATTTTAAATTGTATCTTTAGGCACTTTGTTACTAGGAACCTGTTGCAAATAAACATAATTTATTCAAATTTCATTTATTTATTTTTTGGTTTAATCTATGAAAAATATCAAAGATAACACAGGTTGACAGGCACAAAATATTATTTTTGCACCAACACATTGATTCCTAACGAGCTACTGGCTGAAAATTGACAGATATAAGCATGATGTTCAGTGTGTTTAACAAATTCAAGGACACTGAACAAGTGGAGAACAAAAGAAGACGTGGTGGGCCTAAAAACTACAGCAGGTGAACAGTATATGAAAGACATGTCCTTAAGAAATAGGAAAAATCCAGCAAAGATCTAACATAGGACCTGAGAGGCACATCTGGGTCTTGAGTTGATTCATCTACTGTTCACTGAAGCCTCATCAGAAATTACCTCAGTGGAAGGGAAACAGGGAGAAAAGGCTGAGGTATGCCAGATTACACAAGAACTGGACTGAAAATCAGTGGCAATAGGTCTGATGTAGTGATGAATGCAAATTAGAAATGTTTTCATCATTAGTATGTACAGAGAAGATCAGGAGCTGGCTAATTATTAAGCACTAATTATTAAGCACTGTGTGATCTTCTTGACAGTGATCACAACAAAAGGCAGCCAACATCCAAAGAAGAGCTTTGAATGTCCTTCAAGAAGCCTGGAGAACTATTGCTGAAGACTACTTAAAGAAATGACAAGAAAGCAGCCAAAGAGAGTTCAGGTTGTTAAAGAACAAAGGTGGTCATAGCAAATATTGACTTTCAAGGTCATTAGAATTGTACAAACTGCATTTTTGCCTTATATGCCGTATTTCCAATTTGCTGAACCTAGTTTTCTATTTTCTTAGCAAAATCTAAAGAAATTTGGGGGGAAGCTGAAGACTTTTATACAGTACTGTAGATAAAATAATATCTAGTATATGTTAATAAAGTAACAAATATTCAGTATTTCACAAAACTTCAAATATTGGTGGAAAGAAGCAACATGAAGCAGAGACCAGTCGGCGTGTGGCTCTTTTGGGACATGGATAATTCCTGGTGAACAGCGCCCTCTTCTGTCGCCATGTATACAAGGCACACGCTAAACCAGTTAGCACTGGCGCTAGCATCACTCAGCTGTTTCGTCCATTTTGTTTAGCTTAGCCAAGCTGCGTCTAATTAATGTGCAGCAGAGATGGATGACGGCGACGAGCCGGGTTTAGTCCTCTCTCACAACACTTCTTCGGGCTCCAAGTCGGGTGGGGACAAGATGTTTTCCCTGAAGAAGTGGAATGCTGTAGCTATGTGGAGCTGGGACGTTGAATGCGACACTTGTGCCATTTGCCGAGTACAAGTAATGGGTGAGTCCGAGGCGCTAACGTGGCTAATGCTTTCTTTAAAACTCGAGGAGCCCGGTGTGTGTGGGCACACTAACATTGTTTTTTATTTGCAGACGCGTGTCTACGATGCCAAGCGGAAAATAAGCAGGAGGACTGTGTTGGTAAGACGCTGTCAGAGCTAAGACATTTATTAGCCGCACAGATACTCGGCAGGTTAATCCAACAAGCTAATGATAGCTAGTTGGAGCTGTTACACAGCCAAAACACAATAGCCTTTTTCTTTTAAAATAAATGCAGGCTTTTTGTATGACCTGTTTGTTTTGATATAAAGACTAGGTATTAAAGTGCAGCTAACTTAGTAATTTTTGTTGTTGTTGCATTGCAGTGCCATTTACTGCTTGTATTGATAAACAATGTCTTCGGTTTCTTGTAAGTGATGATCCATACTGTCTTTCCCACACTGTACCACTCATGCTGTGTCTCTGTTTCAGTTGTGTGGGGAGAGTGCAACCACTCCTTCCATAACTGCTGCATGTCCCTTTGGGTGAAGCAGAACAACCGCTGTCCCCTCTGCCAGCAGGACTGGGTGGTTCAGAGGATCGGCAAATAAGCTCCACATCCAGGTGGATTGCACCTGCATGCACCCAAAGGCGATAACAGACTTGACGATGATCACTGAAGAGCCTTGTGTGGAGCCGCTGACACTGCAGCTGCTTATTGATTGCATGTTTTCAGTAGTCCCGGTACCAGAAGAAAGCGATGGACAAAATGAAAACTGCACAGACTGGTAACTCGTGGATTTCTGAAGAGATGGATGAAATAAGCTGCAGTGTCTCGTCACTTGTTAGCTTTACATTGATGTCTGTGGTGGTGTTTTGACGCACCTTGAATATGTGACTTTTTTCTTTTCTTTTTTTTTAAAAAAAATAAATAAATAAAGACTTGTGAAGATCTGTAATGTTTTTTGTTTTGTTTTCGTTAAGTGATAAATCTGATTAGGCCCAGAATGATTCCTGTAAACAAGTTACAATTGCTATTATACATGCACTATTTTATTAGGTTTAGCTGCTCGTTTATCTACTCAGCCAATCACGCAGCAACTCGGTGCATTTTGGTATGTAGACAATGGTTGACAAGACTGGCTGAAGTTCAAACTAAGCATCAGAATAGGGAAGGAAAGTGACTGGAAGTGGCATGGTTGTTGGTGCCAGATGGGCTGGTCTACCTTTCTCAGCTTTAGGGTTTACAGAGAATGGTCTGAAAATAAGGAAAATATCAAGTGAGCAGCAGAATACTTTTTTTTCATGTCAGAGGATGATGGGCAGACTGCTTCAAGGTGATAGGAAAGCAAAAGCGAGTCAAATAGCTACTTGTTACAGTGTATGCAGAAGAGCATCTCTTTATACACATGTTGAACCTTGAAGCAGATGGGCTACAGCAGCAGAAGACCACACTGGGTCCCACTCCTGTTAGCAAAGAATAGGATACTGAGGGTATAGTTTAACCTGGGTGCCACCAGAAGATTGGAAAAAAACTGCCTGGTCTGATGAGTCTCTACTTCAACAACATTCAGATGGTAGGGTTTGGTGTGAATAACTTCAAAGCATGGATCCACTCTACCTTGTAATGGTGTAATGGCATAGGAGATAAATATCATGGATTTGTAGCCAACAAATTTGCAGCAATCGTGTGATGCTGTCGTGTCAATCAATATCTGAGGAGTGTTTCCAGCACCTTGATGAATCTGTGCCACAACAAATTAAGGTAGTTCTCAATGCGACGTTTACCTAATAAAGTGGCTGGTGAGTGTATGTAGTCCATTAGATGTTTTACTTTAGATAAAGTGAAGCACACACTGATCTTCCAAGGCTGGATTTCAACACTATATATGTTTTTGTTTTCTTGACAAAGCATCATGACTCAAAAATATGCAAGTACCAAAATCTAGCAATGACTCCTTGCCAATATTGAAATTATTTTTTTTTCCTGGTCTTGAATTACTGGATGATTTAAGTTATTTTCAAATTAATTGGACATGTCCAATTACTTCGGGGCCTCTGAAAATAGGGGGAATGTGTATGAAAATGCCCTTAAATTCCCAAACAGTTAACACAATACTTTTGTTATATGACTTAAATTAAAGCCAAAAGTCTGCACTTCAGTCACATCTTTATTGTTTTAAAATCAATCTGGTGTACAGAGGAATAATATGCACTGTATTTGTAGTCATGTATTGAACAGCTTACTCACACAGATGGGGTATATGGGGAGTGCTGACTGGGTTAACTAATTTCCTGTCCATTACCTGTCTACAGGTAAAATAGGCAATAAAAAGTTCTCTATCATTTGTAAGCCAGGAAATGACTTTTTGAGAATTAGTGCACATTTTAGGCTTTTTAAAACCCAGCAACGATTTTAAAGTGAGTTAAGGTGGCGTTTAAATCTTCAGTTTCTGTAGTAAGTTGTGAGGGAAAATGCGATTTCTGAGCTGATCCTGAGCCAATTAGGCCTACTTTAGTGAAGTCTACATTCTTCACACTATAATAAACTATTAAGTGTGCATACTAAATTGCATGCACATATAGATCTCTCAGTGACATCTTAATCTAAAGAGAATTTGATCAGGTTGTTATCAGCCACCTCATCGTGTCATACTGGCTGGCCAATTACTGCACACAGGTACTTTGTACCTCCTAAAAATAGACCAGCCTAAAGCCTCTTAAGTTCAAACCACATAAGTTGCTTTCCCTGTGTGCCATCTACGAATAAACGCTTAGCCACCAACAAATCCCAAAGGACGGTGGCGGTTTTAAGGGCAAACAGGTATGGGATGCTCAGGATGCAGATGCTCAGTCAAGCGTAGAACTTGCAGATGGGTTAACACCAGTGTTTTTAGCTCATCTGCTGCCCGCTGGGGTGCCATAGGATACATCCAGCATGGGTGACCTGCTAGGAATAGATAACTTGGTGGCCAACACCACCTACCTGAAGGCCCAGCAGATCAATCACAATGAGCTGAAAAAAAGGAGACTCTCTCTCGCACTGCCAAAGCCAAAGGCCTCTGCTCTCCAGACAGCAGAAGGAGAGGGATATGAGTCACTTTGTGAGCTACAGCCTATCGGGAGGAAGTTGTTCCAACAGTTTCTCTTGACCTCCATTGATCCGTATGTGGCCGCTGCCGAGTTCCTAGAAGAGCTGAGCAGGTGGCGTTTTGCTGAAGATGAAAAAAGAGAAAAAGCCAAACAGACGATCCTCACCAAATTCTGTCAGCCTCAGTCTAGGAGATTCCTCTCCTACCTCACAGGAGAGGAAGCTGAAATCTGCAAGGATTTATCAGACAGTAACTTTGATGAGGTGATTTTTGACCAGCTGAGAGAAGCCACAAGGGAGTTCTTGAAGGGAAAACCTTTCTTGGGGTACCTGAAAAGCCCGTTCTTTTACAGGTTTCTGCAGTGGAAGGAGTACGAAAAGCAGAAGATCACTAACAAATACTTTTATGAGTTCAGGACTTTGGGAAAAGGTGGCTTTGGTGAGGTGGGTGCCAAAAAATACTAGCATTGGAGTAAATGTGTTAAACTGTTTGAAGGACTCTTGAAGGCCAATTTTAAATTGCTCTGTAGGTTTTGAGTTATATGTACCCTTAATCAGTCAAAAGCATTTTACTGCTACAGCCTGATGTGATAAACTTTAGCCTGACAGTGCTACTATGTGACTGACATTAGTGAGTCAGATTACTAACTTGCTAAGTTTCCCTGCTTGAACTGCTACAGGTCACATAAGGAAACTGTAGCATTTATCATTATCCTGCAATAGCAGCACAAGGAGTTTGCTCTGCAGAAAGATACACCAGAAAGTAGCACAAACATATTTCAGAGAAATATAGAAATAAAGAGGAACAAATGAATGGATTTGTCATACATTTGAACATAATGTTGCTGTGTCTGTCAGGTGTGCGCGGTGCAGGTGAAGCACACAGGTCAGATGTACGCCTGCAAGAAGCTGGATAAGAGGCGTTTAAAGAAGAAAGGTGGTGAGAGAATGGCCCTCCTGGAGAAGCAGATTCTGGAGAAGGTCAACAGCCTCTTCATTGTTAACCTGGCTTACGCTTACGACAGCAGCACCCACCTGTGCCTGGTCATGGACCTGATGACTGGAGGAGACCTCAAGTTTCACATCTATGACTTAGGGCGGAGAGGCATCCGCATGGAGCGTGTTGTTTACTACACGGCCCAAATAACCACGGGCCTCCTGCATTTGCACAATATGAGCATTGTGTACCGAGACATGAAGCCTGAAAATGTGCTGTTAGATGGTAAAGGACAGTGCCGCCTGTCAGACCTTGGATTGGCTGTCGAGCTGCCAAAGGGCAAAATGAACTGCCAGAAGGTGAGTGTCTCTAGATTAGTCTTGACTGTCGCTGTCGGATATGGGCAGGATGAGGAACTCTGCAAAGCCTGCTTGTGGTTTGTACAACAATAAGAAAAATATTCTACTATCCATACCAGAAAATGTCTTGGTTATTATCCTGCATGGCCTGCCTACATTGCATTGTTTTTCTGCCTCACTCAAAAAAAAATCCTTACTGTCATGAACACTTACTTCTCTCACAATGTGTTCACCCACTATCTCAAGGAGCTTATCAGGAATAGATACAGTGGCTCCCGGTAATGCTCAGGCAGACAACAAATGAGTGCACAGCCCTGTGTAACCTACATTAATCTTATTAAAAGGTGCCTGACCTCATCCCAGTTGGATGCTGCACAGCTTGAGAAATGTAAGGTAGATTGACCAGAGCCTCTTACCATTCACTGGCTAATCTTTTGCTTTACTAATACCAGATATGGCTTACAGGTGTCTGTCCAAGAGCATGAGTCAGGAGATTCACAGCGGGCCTCCATTCACTGCCGATCGGACGAACAACAGAGTCTCATGAGTGGCTTTATCCATCCATCCATTTTCTTCCATTTATCCAATTCAGGGTTGCAGGGAGCTGGAGCCTATCCCAGCTGCCATAGGTACACCAAACACAGAGAGACAGGCAAACATTCACTCTCACACCTGTGGACAATTTAGAATCACAAGCTAGCCTAACCCCACTAAGTGCATGTCTTAGTGGGGTTAGGTTAGCTTTGGACTGTGAGAGGAAGCCAGAGTACTTGGAAAGAACCCATGCGGAGACGGGGAGAACATGCAAACTCCACACAGAAAGGCCCCGGTGGATTCAAACCCAGGACCTTCTTGTTGTAGGCAGGGGCGTAGGAATGAGTTTCCTATTGGGGGGGTCACATTTCGGAAACCTGACAGATCCATAAATATCCTGAGAAAAGCATTAAAAAATGCTATTTGATCTTTTACTTTCTTATTTTTCAAATGTTTCTTGGAAAAATAGTGTTGTGTACACTTATATGATTGCATGCATAATTTACATAAGTATATGTTTTATAATCGTAGGACGTGGGCAAACTGGCTTGATCACAGATAAATGTTACCAGTGCATAGATAACTGTTACCAGTGCATAGTTACCAATGCAGAGATAAATGTTACCAGTGCACAGATAAATGTTACCAGTGCATAGATAAATGTTACCAATGAACAGATAAATGTTACCAGTGCACAGATAAATGTTACCAGTGCATAGTTACCAGTGCACAGATAAATATTACCAGTGCACAGATAATTGTTACCAGTGCACAGATAAATGTTACCAATGAACAGATAAATGTTACCAGTGCACAGGTAATTGTTACCAGTGCACAGATAAATGTTACCAGTGCACAGATAAATGTTACCAGTGCGCAGAGAAATGTTATCAATACACAGATAAATGTCAACAGTGCACAGTGCACAGAGAAATGTTACCAATGAACAGATAAATGTTACCAGTGCATAGATAACTGTTACCAGTGCATAGTTACCAGTGCACAGATAAATATTACCAGTGCACAAATAATTGTTACCAGTGCACAGATAAATGTTACCAATGAACAGATAAATGTTACCAGTGCACAGATAATTGTTACCAGTGCACAGATAAATGTTACCAGTGAACAGATAAATGTTACCAGTGCACAGATAATTGTTACCAGTGCACAGATAAATGTTACCAATGCACAGATAAATGTTACCAGTGCACAGATAAATGTTACCAATTCACAGATAAATGTTACCAGTGCACAGATAATTGTTACCAGTGCACAGATAAATGTTACCAATGAACAGATAAATGTTACCAGTGCACAGATAATTGTTACCAGTGCACAGATAAATGTTACCAGTGCAAAGATAAATGTTACCAGTGCACAGATAAATGTTACCAGTGTACAGAGAAATGTTACCAATACACAGATAAATGTTACCAGTGCACAGAGAAATGTTACCAATACACAGAGAAATGTTACCAGTGCACAGATAAATGTTACCAATGCACAGATAAATGTTACCAGTGCACAGATAAATGTTACCAATACACAGATAAATGTTACCAGTGCACAGATAAATCCTCCCCTTAGAATTATAAGGTTCTGACATTTTTGACGAAACTGAGTTATTGTCATATACTTATTTGCTGACCACTTATGAACAATATGTAAGAGATTTTTTCAAATATATATATTTTTGGGCGTTTTATTCACAAAATAATAAGATTCTATCTGCAAAATCAAACTTTAACTTGGTACTATAAGGTTCTATCTGTGAACCAATAGGCACTTGAAATGTTCACAAGAGAGCCAATCAGGCTGCTTCTTTTTTGTAACGTTGGTTCCCAATGTCAAGCAAAGGAGCAGAGGAGATGCTAGAGAAAATGTTTCATGGTAAGCTGGGGCTGTTTACAAGACATCTAAAGCTTGAGGATTTCAAAAATGAGTTGACAACAGACAGAAGTACTAATGGCAGGAAAATTCTTAACTTTTGATTTCTTTTTTTTTTTTAGATTGCACTGAGCTGTTTCTTTGCACTGTTAGCTACGAAGCTAGCGAGCTAACACTAGTTTTGTATTGTTTGTCTGTGGTCAGTGCTAACATAAAAAAACAAACAATGTAGTTGGTAATATTGAGAATAGTCAAAGGTCATAATATAAGTTACCTCACGTATAAAATATTATTGATTGAAGAATGACTTCAGATTTTAATATATTCTATGACCTAGCAGTAGTACCATGCTAATGAGCTCTGTCTATTTTTATTTCTGTCATCAAACTCCAGAAGAACAAATAAAAGAAAAAACACCAGAAAAGGGACAGCAAAGAAATTGTTACATTTTTCCTGAATAAATACAACCGAAAGAAAACAGTTCATTGTCAGTGACATTTTTAGCAGAATGATTTTAATTAAAGATCCAAGTTTAAAAAATCTACCTTTTAAGTGGGATGAGTTTTTATTTGGATTTTTGTACTCAGTGGACATGGACTCCGAATCTAAATGTTTATTCAGAATTTTAAAGAATGCTTTTTCAGGTAGATTACAGCTTGTAAAATTTAAAAAGATCTAGGCTAAATGGGAAAAAAACAAAACATTGTGGTAAATTATCAAGAATTTGTTTGACTCTCTGTACAAATTTTATTGAAATTTGAGTTTATTTATATGTAAAAGTATACGCCTCCTAAATTTATATCAAATGTTTATTTTGTTCTATTTATTTATTATAAATTTTATTTTTACTTGTTGGTTTTCATATAATTATATGTTGAGTTATCTTAAGAAAACTTTGGAAAAATAAAGGATGGGAAAAAAGAGGGCTCAGTCTGCCAATATGAGTTTAATGAAAAGTTTGATTTTTTTTTTCTTTTTTTTTTTTAAATTGTACAATTTTAAAATTGTGTAATAGATGTTGTGCTGCAAGGCGGCATGGTGGTTAACACTACTGCCTCACAGCTAGATTGACATCTAGGTCTGGGTTCAATTCCACCTTGGCCCGGGTCTCTCTGTGTAGAGTTTGCATGTTTTCCCCGTGTCTGTGTGGGTTTCCTCCCACAGTCCAAAGCTTGTTACTGGGGTTAGGTTATTTGTTCACTCTAAACTGCCCATAGGTGTGAATGGTTGTCTGTCTCTCTGTGTTAGCCCTGCGACAGGCTGGCGACCTATACAGGATGTACTGTGCTTCTCACCCTATGTCAGCTGTGATAGGCTCCAGACCCCCCCCCCCCCCCCCCCACGACCCTGAACAGAATAAGCCAAAGAGAATGGATGGATGGAGATGTTGTAGCATTGAAACATTCAAAGATAAAACTTTGTCAAGCATCATCTTCTTCTAGTAAAGGGAAGGGAAATGTGTCCGTAAAAACAGTTTGCCATGAAAGAAGAAATTTTTAAAAATGTCACAGAATTCATTAAATTTGATTTAACCATACTTGTGGACACTCTATTATATCTATAATTTTATGGTTTAAAACTTACTATAAGTTAACTATTTTTCATTCCTTGAAAATCAGTAGTAGTTATCACATTTTGCAGATAGAACCTTATAATTCCAAACAAAAAAGGAGTTTTTTATAATTAGAAGGTTCTATCTGCATTATACTTGTTCAAAAAAAAAACAAACCCCATTTGCACATTTAATAGGATTTTGATATTACTGATTTAGAATACATATAAGGTGTGTTTCATAATCACGTGTGAACAAGACTTATGTGTAATTTTTGCTATACAGAGTGCAAAAACTTTAAAGCTCAATATCTCAAAACTGGTCAGAATGTAGATAGAACCTTATAATTCTAAGGGGACAAAATGTTACCAGTGCACAGATAAATGTTACCAGTGCACAGATAATTGTTACCAGTTCACAGATAAATGTTACCAGTGCACAGATAATTGTTACCAATGCACAGATAAATGTTACCAGTGCACAAATAAATGTTACCAATGCAAAGATAAATGTTACCAATTCACAGATAAATGTTACCAGTTCACAGATAAATGTTACCAGTGCACAGATAATTGTTACCAATGCACAGATAAATGTTACCAGTGCACAGATAATTGTTACCAATTCACAGATAAATGTTACCAGTTCACAGATAAATGTTACCAGTGCACAGATAATTGTTACCATTGAACATATAATTGTTACCATTGCACAGATAAATGTTACCAGTGCACAGATAATTGTTACCAATGCACAGATAAATGTTACCAGTGCACAGATAAATGTTACCAGTGCATAGATAATTGTTATTAGTGCATACACAAATATTACCAGTGCATAGATAATTGTTACAAATGTATAGATAATTGTTACCAGTGCACACATAAATGTTACCAATGCATAGTTACCAGTGCACAGATAATTGTTACCAGTGCACAGATAGCATGTTGTGCCTTCAAAATAAAAGCACGCAAGTTAAAGATTTCAAAATCAAGTATTTTTCTCCTAATTTTTGGTTGGGACAAATGCGCCTGTCTCCAATATTGGGGGGGAAACGTCCCCTCCATCCCCCCCGGTTCCTACGCCTATGGTTGTAGGGCAACACTGCACCACCATGCTGCCCTTTAAGGGATCATTTTTTGCTTTATTGAGCCTCCTGTTTTTTTCAACATGACAGTGAGTTCACTATATTCGAATGTCCTTCAGAGTCACCAGAACTCAATCCAATAGAGCACCTTTGGGATGTGGTGGAACAGGAGATTCCCATTGTGGATGTGCAGTCAACAAATCAGTCAACAAATCTGCAGCAACTGTATGATTCTCATGTCAGTATGGACCAGCACCTTGTTGAATCCATGCCATGAAGAATTAAGGCTGTTCTGAAAGGAAACCAAACCAAGTACAAGTAAAGTGAACCTAATAAAGAGACCCTTTTATAAATGCAGAAAATCTAAATCAAACATTTTAGCATAAATATATAATAAAAGTAAGCAAAGGAAATGAAAAGTTTATGTGAGCTTTGGTGATTTGTCATGAATGTCAAATGAAATGAAACAGGCACGAATGTCTGTGCCACTATAATGTAAGCAATGGATTCAAACTGGCCACACGACAGACTACAGTTAATAGCAGTGTTCTTCAACCTTTTTTTTGGCAATGAAGCAGCATTATTTGCTTATGAGTCCTTGTCGCCATTTGTTAATTTTCTACTGTGATGACCCCCTTCTCCCCCCTTTTCTTTCAAATGCACTATATTACCAAAAGTATTCACTCATCCAAATCATTGAATTCAGGAGTTCAAATGACTTCCATGACCACAGGTTTATAAATCAAGCACCTAGGCATGCAGACTGCTTCTACAAACATTTGTGAAAGAATGGGTCGCTCTCTGGAGCTCAGTGAATTCCAGTGTGGTATCATGATAGGATGTCTCCTATGCAACAAGTCTGAAATTTCTTCACTACTAAATATTCCACAGTCAACTGTTATTATAACAAAGTGGAAGTGATTGGGAATGACAGCAATTCAGTCACGAAGTGGTAGGCCACATAAAATGAAATCACAGAGCAGGTCAGTGGATGCTGAGGCGCAGAGTGTTCAGAGGTCTAGCTCTAGCTGGTTCCATTCTGTGGGACCATCTCTCAGTTTAGATTCGGGAAAGAGAGACCCTCTTTATTTTTAAAATTAGACTTAAAACTTTCCTTTTTGATCATGGTTATAGTTAGGGCTGGATCAGGTGACCCTGAACCCTCCCTTGCTACAATTGACCTAGGCTGCTGGAGCGTTCCCATAATGCACCGAGTATTTCTTTTCATTCACATATTTTTACTCTGTTTATATCCCAGTCTCCATTTAATCATTAGTTATTATTAATCTCTGTCTCTCTTCGACAATGTGTCTTTTGTCCTGTCCGTGGCTGCCCCTCCCCGAGCCTGGTTCTGCTGGAGGTTTCTTCCTGTTAAAAGGGATTTTTTTCCTTCCCACTGTCACCAAGTGCTGCTCATAGGGGGTCGTTTTGACTGTTGGGTTTTCTCTGTAATTATTGTAGGGTCTTTACTTTACAATATAAAGTGCCTTGAGGCAACTGTTGTGATTTGGTGCTATATAAATAAAACTGAATAGAACTGAGGTCACCAATTTTTTGCAGACTCATTCACTAAAGATCTCAAAACTTCATGTGGCCTTCAGATTTGCTCAAGAACAGTGCGTAGAGAGCTTTGTGTAATGGGTTTCCATAGCTGAGCAGCTGCATCCAAGCCTTACATCACCAAATACAATGCAAAGCATCAGATGCAATGGTATAAAGCATGTTGCCACTGGACTCTAGAGCAGTTGAGATGTGTTCTCTGGAGTGACAAATCATGCTTCTCTGTCTAGCAATCCGATGGATGAGTCTGGGTTTGGTGGTTGCCAAGAGACCAATACTTGTCTGACTGCATTATGCCAAGTGTAAAGTTTGGTGGAGGGGGGATTATGGTGTGGGGCTGTTTTTCAGGAGTTGGGCTCGGCCCCTTAGTTCCAGTGAGAGGAACTCTTAATTTCATGCTCCCAACTTTGTGGGAGCAGTTTGGGGATGGGCCCTTCCTGTTCCAACATGACTGCACACCAGTGCACAAAGCAGGTCCATGAAGACATGGACAAGCGAGTTTGGTGTTGGAAGAACTTGACTGGCCTGCACAGAGTCTTGACCTCAACCTGATAGAACACCATTGAGATCAATTAGAGCGGAGACTGCGAGCCAGGCCTTCTCATCCAACCTCACTGTCTGACCTCACAAATGAGCTTCTGGAAATGGTCAAAAACTCCCATAAACACACTCCTAAACCTTGTGGAAAGCCTTCCCAGAAGAGTTGAAGCTGTTATAGCTGCAGAGGGTTGGCCGACATCATATTAAACCCTATGGATTAAGAATATGAATTTCTGGTACTTAATTTAATTGAATACTCTCCCCTCTGTGTGTGGTTAGGCTGGTACGACTGGCTACATGGCTCCTGAGGTACTGAAGCAGGAATACTACCGCTACTCTGTGGACTGGTGGTCCTTGGGGTGCAGCATTTATGAGATGGTGGCTGCCCGCTTGCCTTTTAGAGACTTCAGAGAAAAGGTGCAGACTGCTGAGGTGACTCGCCGCACCCTGGAGGACGAGTGCAAGTTTGAACACAAATGCTTCGATGCTCCCACCAAAGATATTATCAGCGGCTTTCTCAAGAAGAGGGTGGGCCGTCGCTTGGGATGCCGGTAAGAAAACACAAAGTTTTAATGGTTTATGTGTAATGGAGCAAATTGCCTAGCAGCAGAAAAGGTGCCAATACCCTTTTATTCGTGAAAACATATTGTAACCCTTGGTGTGATTTCTACAAGAAAAAGGAGAAGGAAATATTTATTACTCCCCAAAACCAGAAAACATATTGAAACATGCTCTAGTTCAGGTACACAAAAAAGTTTTTTTTTCTTACTTTTTTTCTTGTGAAATAGAAATACGATTCATTTCTTTGTTTGTAACACACAGTCCTGAGTAAAGATATATCTGTGTAGGTTCTCACCCATCCAGGTCATGGTAGTCTTAAATGCTTGAAATGAAGGAAGCCAGATTTCCTTTTGGTTTGTCAAGATGCTTCCTTAGTTCTAAAAAAACTGATGGAGAGTACCACATGTTTAACCACTATTAATGATGTCCCCCTGTCCACTTACCTGACCCCAACCCCATCAGTTGTTAGAGCAGAGCAAGCGTCTTGAATGAAGGTGAAACGCCTTCATGAACCAAAAACAAGCACAGTTATCTTCATTTCAAGTGCTTAAATCCTGAGTAGACACTGCTTAATTTGAAGTACCACAAATATTTGCATGTGAGATAAGAATGCGGAGAGGAGAGGATGGCAGAAAGGAGCTTCAACATGAACACTGATGAAACACTACAACCACAACAACACAAGGGGGCGCTAAATTTGTTCAGAAAGTAAAACATTACCTTATAGAAAATGAAGGTGGGACCAGCTTGAATGTGCTTTGATTTTTGTTTTGTGACTTTCATATCTCTCTGTAGAATATTTTTTTAATCTATGCTGATCAAATTAGTCTTCATAGATTCTCTCCAAACATCAACCCAGCAACATCCTTACACAGGTGGGGCGGGGGGACTTTGTGACCCTCAGCTCCCTTTTTGATCATCTCCAGCAGCTCCCTGTGGCTGCGATAAAAAAAAATGTACTTAATATTTTTATTTATCTTTACTGTGTGTGATTCTTTACATTCTCCAGCTGTAAAAACATTCAGCCTATATGCCAAATTGTATATAAAATATGTTATATATATTTGGCAACATGGCTGTATACACACTAGTTCTGAGTTCCCCTAACTAGGTCCAAATCTCACCCCCTGCCCCAAAAAAGCCACTGAGGAAAGTAGAGAATTTAACCGAGCATGAACAGATTTGTTTGCTTTCCCTGCCAACACAGTTAGCTGATCTGCAGCTGGACCTATTTATTTATTTTTTATACTTTTACTATTATTAAAGCTATTAGGTTGCTCTGTGTTTTATTCATTAACAAAGCAGAATATTTTTAATTCAATTCATTTGCAAAAACACACGTCGGACTCAAACTAGCTTCAGCCTACACATGCTAATAGAGATTTTTTCCCCTCCTCTTCAGAGTTGCTCATTTCTGCTGATATTAAAAATAATCAAGTAAACAACTGTTATTTTAGCCCTATAATTTCATAAATCCAAGCAAGTTATTATTGTAATTAAAGTGCTACTGTAGCCCACTGCAGTTACATGTGTTAGAAGATTTTAATTATTTAAACCTGCTAGTAAACTTCTATGGCTTTTGTTTAATTTAATTTATTAGCACCACTACCACCAGAAACTGGTTCATTGCCTCAGGTCAACAGAAGCAATTTATTCAATTTTTAAATTTTTTAAAATTTTACCAAACATCTAGTTAATCTTCATACAAGTGTGCATGTGTGTGTGTGTGTGTGTGTTCTGTGTGTGTATGTGTGTGTGCGTGTGTGTGTATCTGTGCTCATGCATGTATAGGTTAGTATGTACGTGTGACTGTAGGCCTGTGCGTTTTTCTGTGTGTGGTGTTGACTTCTGTGTGGATCTTCATGAATCAGATGTGGACATCAGATTTCTGTCATTTGACTTTTAGAGCACCATTGCACCCTGGTACCTTACAGCTCCCTTCATAAAGTGCTCTCCAAGCTTCTGACACACAAACACACACACACACACACATAAACACAGGTGTACGCACGTCATCATTTACATACACACACTGTTGCTTACCCACACATATCAGATGTGTATGACTCTTAACTGACCCCTGGTTCCTCAAACCTGATTTTGGGGTCTCTCTTCATCACTGTCACTCTCCTCACATTCACTGTCCTCACTGAGGGAACAACCACAACTGAGTGATCACATTTTTCCCTCCCATGAAACGCTGTTGTGTCTGTTTCCTGTAAATGCATGCTTTGAAAACTTAGAGTTGACCCCAACCCCTGCTCCAACACACCTGATTCAAATGATCAGCTGGGTATTAAATGCAGCGACTGCCTGATAAGAATTCAATAAATCATTTGAATTGAGTATTTTTAGAGTAGGGAAGCACCTAAAAACCTAAAACAAGCAATTCTGAGTACCAGAATTCAGAAGCAATGCTTTAGCATTATTGCCCTAAGAAAAGTGTTCTAACTGCATAATGCTGCCCTGAGGCAACGAACTGAGAAATGGTGTTTTAGTAAACAAATAAATCAAAATCTGCCTTTAAACAACCATTTACACTTCTTCACAGATTCACGCACATGTACACATTTTTTTAAAATATGGTATTTCTATTATTCCATTTAAAAATGTATAAAAATGATATTAGTCATAGTAGTAGCTTGCACAGCATCCCATCCAGAGTTGGTTCCTGAAAAGCCCCCCCCCCCCCCCCCCCCAGGTCAAAGGTCAAACCCTCTTCTATTCCTCATTTTACTGAATAGTGACATGTATTGTATCATTAAATAAAATAAATTAATTACTTAAGAGACAGCGTAATAACTAATAGTGCAGTTTGTTGCCTTAGGATATTTTTAATTTGATTCATTTGCACAAACACATGTAAGATTCAAACCAGCTTCAACAGCTTCATAGCTACTGTTTCAAATTAGGCATGCACATGCTGTTTCTATAATATACGATGTTTTTCTTTGAATGCCTCACAGTAACACTATTGTTTGCCAGTTTAATTATCTTCCTCTCAATCCATCATCTTTAGCGGGGATGACCCACGAAGCCATGAGTTTTTCAAAAGCATCAACTTCCATCGACTGGACGTGGGCCTGCTGGAGCCCCCCTGGGTGCCAAAGCCTAATGTGGTCTATGCCAAAGATGTGGACGAGTTCAAGGACACCTCTGAGATCAAGGACGTCAAATTTGACACCAAGGATGAGAAGTTTTTCAAGGAGTTCAGCACAGGGGCCGTTTCCGTGCAGTGGCAGAAGGAGATGATTGACAGCGGCCTGTTTGAGGAGCTAAACAACGGCAGCGTGAGCCAACACAACTGTGAGACTGCGTGGAAAACCAGGCTGTGCATCGTTTTGTAAGCACCCCCCCCCCAATACGATCGATGTGTGCAGGAGGAATTCTGAATAGTTGAAAACGCACAAATGTCCTTAAATTCAAGTGCCTTCAATTATGTGCCTCAGAAAGCTATCTAAGCATGCCTTTTTCCTTAGCCTCAGTATATTTCCCCACATAAATAATTTCATTATGCTGCCACAGCCAAACATAATAGGACATTAGTAGCTGCAGTAAAATAAACTCAGTATTAATGCCCAGATGGAAAACATGCTGACATTGTACTGCAGCTGCGGCTTTATACTTTGCCCTCTATTCCTGGTGAGACAGCAGATCCCAGTGCATTCATAGTTTCCATTACATCACTCAGCCATTTTTGGCAGGCAAGTGTTTACACGTGTTTGTAAACAAGCTTCATAACTGTTGTGTGTCACTGACCAGTGGCGGTGTTATCATCGGCGTTTGCGCTAATGTGCCACCTTTTCTAATAGCGACCCACATTTCACACGAGGACTCTGAAGGGGCCTTTTTCTCACGAGGGAGGACGAGCTCCTGCAGCCTCGCGCTGATGAAGTCTCTCAGTGCACCACTGAGTGCCGCCAGACACTAACGGAGCTCGCTCAACCTCCCGCGGCACTCATCATCATCATCCCCATTATCCCATGCTGCTCTGGTATTTACAAGCACTGGATGACTCTTTCACTAATTTTAACGAGGGACGGAGGGAGACAAATTGTCGTAGACGCACATAGTTTTTTCCACTTGAAAACATGTTAACATAGATTTTCTGGCACTAACAAGCCAATGCCAGACCCCTTTACAACCCCCTTCAAATCATTCTTTGTTTAGCACCAACCCAAACTACTTAGTGCACAGCAACAACAACAAAAAAAAACATGCTGTTTATGAAAACCTTTCACACACGAGTTGCCATTGTGGATCCATAGTTTCCCCTGATTCATGACTAAATTCTCAGGTTGCAGTAAATCCACAGGCTGTTGCTGCTAATCAGTAGTTGCAGAATCTGCAGATTTTAGGCATTTTTGCCTTTATTTTTGGATTCATTTTTACTTTTAAATAAATGTGCACTTTAATTTCACTAGTGCCACATAATGAAAAACATGTTTTGTAATGCATCTCTGAACCCAGAAATGTGCTTTTTATGCAGATTAAGTTATGTGTTCTTATATTTTCAGTGGCATATTTTGTTTTTGCTACTGATGTTGTAAACTTTTTTTTTTTTTTTTTTTTTTTTTACAAAGATGTGATGAAAGAAAATAAAAGCAAATCTCCAAAAGCTTGAGTGAAATAAAGCTATTCCCTGTGCTCCACCACTAATGATTTCTGCAAACAAGTGAGTCAGTAGAGTGATGACATTTGAAGTTACAGGTCTAAAGTTATGCAGTCATTGTGATTATCCTCTTGTTGCTCATCTCACGGCACAGATATCATCTGTCATCATTTATCCAAGCAGCCCGGCGTCGATCTGAAAAACAGAAAGGCGCTTGTGTCTTTAAAAGCACGACCCGTTCACAGTTACATCATGTTGCTTCAATATTTGATTCAGATTGCTTCATCTGTCACTGTCAGTGTATCACTCCAGAACCCCCTCTGCACGTTTAGGTAATGAGGGACACATAAACATGTGTTGTGCTAATTCCTGTGAGGTGGGGGCAGGGCGCCCGTACAGGGCGCAGAAGTGGTCCCCTTCATGCTCGACTGTCACAAGATTAGAGGGTGGTTCAGATGGAAATCCAAGACGCAACCCGATCATTACGGCTGTGAAGGCAGAGTGGGGATTCCACTGTGGACGACGTGACGACAAGACAAACTCGGCAGAAGGTCGCCAGGAACATGTTTTTACCAGGCGCGTACAAGCCGCTGCCAGGGTTTAGTTCCCCAAGGCCCTACGCTGTAATGCTGCCCTCCAATTCGCAAACAGCACAAACATCTCTGCAACACACACAAATACATTCACAAACACACACACTGCGTGTACTATAAAACATTTGCACTCGGGCGTGCAGATGCAAATTGGCGGATGCACATTTATGCATCCTTAGCACTGATTGTGCAGAAGATGATGTGCACAGATCCCACAGAAGACTTTCACAACCTCCCTCTCTCTGACACGCACACGCACCCTCACACACAGACAGACACACATGCGCGCGCGCGCACACACGCACACGCACACGCAATCTTATTACCTCTGTAGAAGCAGGCGTGGGGTTTTAGAGATCAAAGCAGGACAGGGTGTAATTTGGTATCTGCGTTTGTTACATGCCCATGCTCTGGATTCACATCAAAGACATGTGCCACACTTCAGTTCTGCCCTGGCATCCTCGGGATGGTATCACACCACTGATATCACTGCTTTTTTCCCTTCTTTGGCTGTGCGTGCCTGCATTTGTGCCTCCATGCTTATGTGTGCATGTTCCTTCAAAAGGCGTAAACATGAAAATTACACCGACCCGTGTCTATATATGCACTTGTATGTGTGTGTGCATGTGAGTATTTGAGATAGGTGAGAAAATGGTTAAATAGCAGAGACAGAGAGGCCATTGTCTGCTGAGGGAAAGCGAGAGCCAGCCATGTGGGAGAGAATGAAGGAGGAAGAGAGCTGTTGCACGCTGTCTCTTACTCAAAGCTAGTGTGAGGTCTACATTTTTAGGATTAAAGTCTGTTTTTAAATGGTTGAAATCTTTTTTCCCCAGGCAAATTTCACGCCATTCCACACAACAAAAATATAGAAAAATTAGAACCGAGAATTAAGTGCCAGATCAGACCCGAGATCCGCATCCAACTGAGCTGCCAGCGTGACCCCACTGCAGCCCAGAAAGTGTTTCGCTTGTTTGGTTCATGTTCAATTTTCTAGGCTTCATTGCTTGAATTCTTAACATTTCCACAAATAAGTGAATTCCTGCTTAGCGGTCCAACAGAAACAGAGCGTGTGTGTGCATGATGTTCTTCCCCACTGAGGCCCAGTGGGCAGTTTCCATGGCGCCCAGACCTCAGACCCCTTCCACTGCCAGGGGGTGGACAACGTCATGGACAAGGCACACACACACACACTTATACGCAGTCCCACAATCTTAGCCTTCATCCTATCTCTGCACCATGTTTGGTCCCTTTACTGCAAAAATCATCTGTTTATGTGATTTAATCTAATGTTCTGACATTTTTCCCAGCAATAACAACACACACAAACAAAGCTGCCAGTGAGACCAAATGATGGCACTAGTTTCCAAATCCATGTTCTGGGAATTTTCAAGCAAAATGGCTTGAACCATGACTGGACAGCTATATTGAAAGCAGTGAAAATTATCCCAAGCCCTGTGTTATCAGAATATGTATTTTCTTTTTTATTATTATTGTCCTCGATAGTCTTGACAATGAGGACAAAGAAAATAATCATTCTTACGGACACACATCAAACACAATTTAAATATTTTCCATAAAAGTTCTATTTGCTTTTCTCCAAGACATAGAGCTGAGGTTAGAGTTCTGAGCTACGGCTGGGGTCATCACAAGGGTTAACATATCAGTGTCAGGTGATTGGAGAAAAGGTTATTTTTGTAGGCTTAGAAGTGGACAAAAATTACTTACAGATGCAATATATAGAAGATATTACTCTAAGGGGGAGGTCACTGTTGATGTGTTAGCTCAGGAGCCTAAGCTTTGGTATGGTATGTTAGTCGTACCCTCTGTCATATTGGTGGTACGTACAGTTACTTGATCTAATGTCTTCAGCTGTGCTCAAAAGTTTGAATATGAATGATAACACAAAAACTTTTCTTTCACTCATGGTTAGTGGTTGGGTGAGGCCATTTATCAACAAACAACTGTGTTTAACTTTTAATATTATAATGACAACAGAAATGACTGATCAAAAGTTTACATACCCTGGTTCTTCATGTCATGTATTGCCTCCTTTTAACATCAATGACAGCTTGAAGCCTTTTGTGGTAGTTGTGGATGACTCACTTTATTTGTTCAGGTGGTAAAGCTGCCCATTCTTCTTGGCAAAATGCTTCCAGTTCCTGCTTTGCATAAAATGCATGTTTGAGATTTGAGTTTTGGATCACTGTCATGTTGGAACATCCAATTGCATCTCATGCATCAATTTTGACCAAGTTCCCTGTGCCTGTGTAGCTCACACATCCCCAAAACATCAGAGATCCACCTCCGTGTTTCACAGTAGGGATGGTGTATTTTTCATCATCTTGTTGACTCCTCTCCAAATGCAGCGTTTATGGTTGAGGCCAAAAACACCAATTTTTGGTCTCATCACTCCAAATAACTTTGTCCCAGAGGTTTTGAGGCTCGTCTCTGTGCTGTTTGGCACACTGTAAACGAGCTGCTTTGTGGCAGTAATGGCGTTCTTCTGGCAAATCATCCATGCAGCCCATTTTTCTTCAGTGCCTCCTTATTGTGCATCTTGAAACAGTCACAACACTTTTTTTCATACCTTTTTTTCAGTCCTGTATGCCAACTGGAATTATGATTAATTTTATTTGGGCGGGGGGTGCATCCTGAATAATTTTCCTGGCAGTTGTGGCTGAAAATTTTGTTGTTCTACCTGACCACAGCTTGGTTTCAACAGAATCACTCATTTTCCACGTCTTAATTAAAGTTTGAACACTGATGATTAGCATTCTCCATTCCTTGAATACCTTTTTATGTGCATTTCCTGTTTTGTATAAACTTCAATTATCTTCTCCTGCAAATCTTTTGACAATTCTTTTCCTTTCCATATGGCTCAGAATCCAACATCAGTGCAACACTGAATAAAACATGCAGGGGTCTGTCAGGAGCCCAGAAACTCCCTGACACAGGTGAGGATGGTTACCTTTAGTAGCCATTTAAACCCGTGTGTGTATTGGCCTGGGAAATCTGGGAGTCTCTGCTTAGAATGCTCCCCCCGCAATCCCATTGGGATGGATGGATGGATGGATGGATGGATGGGGTCTTTGTGTCATTGCTACAGCACAGAAATCCTCCAACAACCAACCTGCATGATAATCTGCCAGAGAAGCTGCACAATCTCATAGTTTTGCTGCAACAGTGGTGGTGACAAAAAAAAGGCAGCTAGAAGTGCTTCAAAGCTAACTTTTAAGGTTTCCTTCAATGGCTGGTTTTTCAAGGCTTTTTAAAAATAACTGGCAACAACAGTGACAAATCAGGCAATTCCCCCCAGGGTGCCATAAGTCCTAAGTTTAGGCTTCTGCATACTTTAGCTGTACAATAACACTAGAACTCCCAAGGTGATCATTTTGACCTTTTTTAAATTTTGTAGTGTAATATCTTTGTTGACATAAACCCTATGTAACTGTAGGACTTTGTTATGTTACACTGTTATTTTCTTAAAATTATATGAAACAAAAGGCTTATGACTGTAAATGATATATATATATATATATATATATATATATATATATATATATATATATATATATATATATATATATATATATATATATATATATATATATATATATATATATATATATATAGATAGATAGATATAGATATAGATATATATATAAAATAATTTATAATTAATTTAAAAAAATCATGGATCTGTAACGTTAACAATCAACTAAAGACAGTCGTGGCCATGGTCATAGCGGTCATATTGACCATATGCATATACTGTATAGAGTGTAATTTTTTTGAAATTGGATATTTTGGGATCCCTGATGGTTACCATCCACTGCCCACAGTTGCTGGGCAAACTGCCCTTCCTGCTATTCTCAAGAGCTCGAAAAAAAGGCAACTATACTTCTTCATCAAATCAGTGAAGATGCACAAGAACGTCAGACACAAACTAGGGAGAAAGAGAATGACAAATCGAACAACATTGTTTATCCTTCTGTAGCAGGTTTGTCAGAGAAACTCAGAAAATGTTAGAGCCACACTCTAAGACAAAAACTGGTCTCAAGGACAAAACTCCCAAACACAAGCTAAGCAAAATAGTGTATGCTGTGCAGTGCAGTGAGGAGTGCTCAGACTGCAACACTGAACAAACTGAACATACACTCCGCAAACACATGGCACAACATAGAAGGACCACCTTGAGAGCACAGTACTCAGTTGTACTTCTGCACCTAAAGGATAAAGGGCACTCTTTCAAGGATGCCAGTGCTCACATTGTGGACTGAGAAGACAGATGGTTTGAAAGAGGAGTAAAAGAGGCTATCTATGTCCACTGTGAATGACCATCACAGAGGTGGTGGATTACAACACCAGCTGTTAGCCACCTATAATGTAGTCTTGAGATCCCTTCCAAGGTGCCTCCCCCCCCCCCCCCCCCCCCCCCCCCCCCCCCCCCCCCCCCCCCACACACACACACACACACACAGGTCTCATAGCGGTTTCACCTGAAACCCTTGGTGGTAATGACCTACGCCTTTTTTCACACCTTGGCTCATATGATGATGCACATGAACAATAGTGACCACCTGCAATGGGGACAACCCCCACTAGGGTTTGAATACTTGGAACTCTCCACCTTTTGGTTTTAGAACTGAATAAGCCTCTTGGATAAGACGTGAATCATATTAAAAAAAAAAAAAAAGTCACCAGTCACCATTTTTCAAAATCTTGTGACTACCATGACCTGGATGACTGAGAATCTACACAGGCATGGGTTCCTGCTGTTGGTGTTCCTTGCCACGGCCATCTTTAGTTTATTGGTTCATGTATTGATTTGTTATAAATTTATGCACATAATGTATGGCAGTCAGAATGACTGCCTATGGGAGTTGTAGTAGTTTAAGAATTCTGGGAGTTCTAGTGTTGATTGATCAGCTGCAGCATTGTTGGGAAATTTGATGTCAACCAATTTGGTGTCCTTCATTATTTCTGGGCCCTCTCCTTTCAGAGAGGATCTTCATCAAAATCTACTGAAAGGTTATAGAAAAATAGGTTATCAAGACAGTAAAGGCCCAACAGTATATTTTTGTGTTCATTACTTTTGGATTACCTTTTTTTTATAGAATACTCTTAGCTGTTTCTATCATTCATCCTTTACTTTTAGTGTTGGCTTTTAAAATGTTATCCTGGTTCTTAACTTTCACAGTTCAGCTATTTCCTTGATCAGCAGTCTGCCACATCTCTCCGGTCACCTGTCACTAGGAATAACGTTCTCTCCCACAAGTAGAAAATCCCAAGGAAACAGCTTAAAGTTCAAAAAGTTATAGCATCCTGAAACCGGAGTTGGTCAGAGCGTTAAGCTTTCTGATGTTCCTCACTCCTCCAGTGCAGGGTGATTGAAGATCAGCACATCAAACGAAGGGAGGGGGATATAATGATACAGAATACTGTATCAGAGAAACACTTTACAACTTCTCATCTTAAACAGTGAAGGAAAGAAACAGTTGTAGTGCATGTGTTAATGTACTTTAATTACAGTGCACCGTGCTACCTCAGAGGTCACCAACCCAGGGGGCTTTGGCATCTGTGTTTGTGTGGACAGATATGCCTGCTTGCATGTGCGTGTGTGTGTGTGTGTGTGTGTGTGTGTGTGTGTGTGTGTGTGTGTGTGTGTGTGTGTGTGTGTGTGTGTGTGTGTGTGCGCACGCGCACAGGAGCAGGTACAAAAGTTATCTTTTTCACGGCATTGGGTAATGGCGACAGAAAACCAGAAATGTAATCTGTGAGGTGGTATTAGTTTCTAAGAGTGTATCCATTTGATTTAATTTGCTGGTACTTATTGCATTCTTTGTTAGCAGTGTAATATGACTGACAGTTGGCGCGGAAGGCAGTCTGGACTCAGTCCAAGTCTTTTTCTGCTGTTAGTGTGTGTGTTCCCAGACTCTCTAATCTACCTCTTCCAGTCTGTCAATATCACTTGGCATGTTTGTGTGGCTAAATTCACTCCTCTGTGACCGTCCTTGGACATCTGGGGTGTGTTGATGCTGCTAATGGATACTGTGTCTGTAACAAAGAAAAGTGCATGATGTATGGATTCTGTTGAAATATGAAGTCTCTTTATATAAAGAATAGAGCTGAAAAAAAAAGATAACTAAACTAAACATAGATCCTATGACCAATCTATGTGGAATTTCCTCATAGGTACTTTTCATACAGTGACTCACTTGGTTCCTGTACACTAACAGGAAAGGAAGAGGTATACTCAGATATTTGGCAAAATGTTTAGACTCTTAAAGGAATGCACTTTGTACCCTTTTTTCACTCACTGTATGAGATGTCACTGAGCAGGCGAGGTCTGGGGATTGTCCACTTTGAGCTTATCTACCTCATCAAGGCCTTGCTCCTTGGTCTTAAGAAAGTGTTCAGAAACATTTGAGTTTTGTACAAAAAAAAATAGCTCATCAGCAACTTAATAGGTGTACCTTGCTGGTACCGGGTTGGACTTCCTTTGGCCTTCAGAGCTGCTTTAATTCTTTGTTGCATAGATCCAACAAGGTTCTGAAATTTCCTGTTCCACCACATCCTAAAGGTGCTTTATTGGATTGAGATCTGGTGACTGTGAACTCATTATCGTGTTCAAGAAATCAGTTTGAGATGATTTGAGCTTTGTGACATAGTGTGTTATCCTGCTCGAAGCAGCCATCAGAAGATGGGTACACTGTGGTCATGGATAGCAACAATACTCAGGTAGATGTGGTGTGTAAATGTTGCTCAGTTGGTACTAAGGAGCCCAAAGTGTGCCATTAAAATATCTCCCACACATTACACCACCACCACCAGGCTGAACTTCTCTGAGCTCTGAGACCAACAAGGCATTTTTCACCCAGAGAATTGCTGCTCGCTGGATATTTTCTCTTTTTCTGACCATTTTCCAACTCTAGAGATGGTTGTGTGGGAAAATCCCAGTAGATCAGCAGTTTCTGAAATACTCAGACCAGCCCATCTAGATTTGATTTAAGTCACTTAAATCACCTTTCTTCCTCATTCTGATGCTCAGTTTGAACTTAATGTTATGTTGTGTTGAAGTGTAATATATTTATATGTTCTACTTTATGTTTGTGGAAAGATACATTAACTTTAAAATATATGTGATTAGTCAGTCACTACATGCTATGATCAATCAAGGCCGTTGTGTCTACATAAGTTATTTTATTCCAAAGTTTGTCGAGACATACTGAGCAGTTGTAAAGCACAGCTTACATAAACTTTTTAGTTACAAATAGAAAAGCAGCGCAGCTGCCTGTTGTGATCTGCGCAAAAAATATAGTTTGTCACAGGCAGGTGGGCTTTGATATGACCACCACTGCTGACCCACAAAATGAAGGGCGTCACTGCAGAGGGTCAAAATACCCCATGAAAGTTGTGTGTGTGACATTCACTCCAGGCTAAATGCTAGAGGTCAAACAACCATGAAGTGGTTTGCACAGTTTAATCAACAGATCCAAAAATGATCAAAAGTTGAAAAACTGTTACAAGTAGTTAATTTGCAGAGGTTTCTTCAACCTAAAGTGCTGCAGTCCAGTGATATCAGAAAAACTAGACATGTTTTAATCCTAAAAAGATGAGAGAAACATCGATTGATTGATTGATCTTAGTTCCCAGATGAGACATCCAGTTTTAGACACTCTCTCTGGACACTTGCAACCTCAGAGGTACTACAACTTGTTTTGACCAATAGGCTAATTTAGGGGGTTCTACTTTGGCTCTTTCGTGTTGCCGGCAATCTTTTGGCATTTAAAAAAACTGAGCTCAAGTTGCCAGTTCAGTAATGCCGACCACAACTTCTGTTGAGAATGCTTCCAGCGGAGACATGCCTCAAATCTAAAAACTCCACACTGTAACCTTATCGTGCTTATTTTTATCTTCAGTGAACGATGTTTTATACTCACATGTACGATGGATTAAAGGGCTGGGCTTTATCTTGTGATGATCAGGAGGTTGCGGTCTGTGGGTTCCCACACACACAAATGTGCGCACATAAATATGCCAGCATAAACACATGCACACAGTCCCCACAGATGTTTCTTGACATGGTCTGCTGTGACTCCAGTACATTTGTTTATCCCTGCATGCATAGTTAGCTCTACATGGCCTGCACAACAGAGCTCACATGCTGCTTTTTTCCACTGCAGGTCTTTTCCACTCTCAAAGTCTTCCGAGTGACCAACACAATGGCTGGAGCAGCAACATCCATTAATATGCCTAAAATGGTACTCATGACTGGTTTTCTTGTATTTGGAATTTAAATGTTTTATCACTAAGGGCATAAAATGAGACTGAAAAAGTGACGTCATCTCAGATGCCTGTGTACTGCCAGAACTTGTCATTGTGCTTATATTTCCATAACTGCATTATCAAAAGTGCCGTGGCTGAATAAGTATTCAGAAATGTTACATCAAAACAGAGATTTCTGGAAGTTCAGTCAGAGTGTTTCCTAATGTGTGCTGAACTAGGGAGATCTTGCAATAGGTTCACACCAGCTGCAGTGCCAATGAAGTCTTGGGACACACTCAGCTGTCAAACTATAATGTAGTGGTTTACACATTTGCCTAACAAGTGAAAACTCCTGGTTTCTGGGAGGAGACTCAAATCACTCTGGGGTTTTGTCAGGAAGGGCATCTGGTTTAAAAATCTGCCAAAATCAAACATGTGGAGCGACTCCTTGTGAATAAGACAGCATGCAAACTAAAGTAACTACGTAATTTGTAGTCATTATAATATCCAACTGGCAAAATCTGTTCACAGACAGACTTAATAACATCTGCCAAAGTACTCATAATCAACTTTGTGGCAGTTCCCACCACAATGTAGCTCAGGTATGTAATGAACTTTACTTCATGAACTTCAAGTAACTGCTCAGAATATTGTAGCACATGACAGAGACAAAAGCCGACAATCATAGAGTGAATACCCCCCCTCTCCCCAGATCGACAGACCCGGGAATGGGGGGGTATATTTGTTGGAATATCTGTTTTTAACTGCAAGGCCCAAACACAAAGTCCCCACATGAATTTAACTAAGCAAATAGGTAGGAGACGTCATTGATCGGAGGTCTAGGTTTCAGCTGATGACCTGAATGCACCGAATGACCCGTTTCCTTCTTCCCTGATGGCACAGCATATTTGAAGATGACAATGTCTGGATTCATTGAGCTTGGGCCATGAAGTGTATTTACTATATGCGTACATGTGCAGTGCAACAGCTATCTTACCTGGCATGTGCTCCAGAACAGCTTTAAAGTTCAGAAATTTGCTGAGACTTCCACAGTGATCGTCTCCAGGACTTAACTGCCTTTGTTTTTGTCATTTCTTCATATGGACTCGCTCCAACATTTTTGCAGCTTTTTGAAACACACAGTATACTTTTTCTCGCATATAGGGCTACAGATAAGAAAATAAAAACTTGTGAATAAACCATATTTTATTTCTATTTTCCTCTTTCATGTGATTCAACCTCCAGGCCCAGTCCTAATGCAGATGAGCTCCAGAAAAAAAAAAAAAAAACTCCTCTTCAAGTTTTCATGTCTGAGAAGAGTCTACATGGTGAAGTCTCCTAGTTTGCCTTCACAGAAAGTAATATTAAAATGAGATCTACCCCTTCCTGAGAAATGTATTTTCGCTTTAAAACCAACATCACTTACAGCTGCTCTCCTGCTTAATCACTGCTGCTTGATATTCTGCAGTCACTTCCATCCTCCTGAAGGTGAGAGTTTTTCAAACAGTGCTCTGGGTCGCATGCTTTGCCAGATGTTAACACATAATAAGCCCACACACTCTTGTATAAAATCAAAGGTGCCCCTTTTTTTCAGTCCGTCCAGCGTCCTTTCTGTTGTCGCCTTTGAACACATATACAATTATTATGGCTGGTGGGAGGGGATACTGCACATGATGCAAATCCAGACGCTCACACAATACACATACTCACTTGTACACACAAACAGAACAGCCAAGGCCCTGGCATGTCTGAAAAGAACACTTGATGGTGCGGCCCTCACTCCTCATTGCCGTTTGAGTTGGCATTGACAGAGTTCTCCCGTGGTCCCCTGGCCCCTGCGCACGCACGCACGCGCGCACGCACGCACGCACACACACACACACACACACACACACACACACACACACACACACACAGAGCCATGAAGGCCTCATGGAGCCTGCAGGGAGTCAACTGCTCTCACCTGTTGTCTCTGGCAGCCTAAGAGGAGACGATTAGCGCCCAGCACTGACAATATGCCTCTTTGTTTCCCCTCTTTCTCTCACTCTCCCTCTCATACTCGCAACCCGTTGCTTCTGCCACTGCTCATTCCTCCCTCTTCCCAGCCTTGTGTCTTCCTCTGTTTCTAACTCTCAGTATCTCACTGTCACTCTTTGTGTCCTTCAAGCTCGCTTACTATTTCTGTCTCCCTCTCTCATTCTCTTGCACTCTCTGTCTCTATCCATCTCTAATGCCCTTGTGCCATGAGAGCAGCATGTGGAAAACAGTTGAGCACTTTATCACAGATCATCGATGTAATCCCTTGCAAATATGCTTCGTGAGGGCGCTGAACCAGTCACAGTGACTGAAGCCGGAATTAACTCATTTAGCTATGCACTGATATCAACACACGAAGGTCAAATGTTTTAAACATTAGGATGGATTAAACTTTAGGAAATACAGCACATGTTCCACCCTGAATGCATTAGCATGTATTAGTGAGGCCTGGCCTGGCACCCATGGGTAAGAGGGTGTAAGTGAGCTGAACATGTGTCCCACAGGCCAGCAAGAGCACACAAGTCACAAACAGCCAAATGTGACATTTCCACGGGCTGGGGCACAGATGTAAAGCAGTATGAAGTGGCCTTTATGACCAGAGGGGAAGATCTCATATAGAGTGAGCAGAGCTAGCATTCCTCAGCACACTGAAAACATAGTGGACAGCAGTTGAAGTAGTACTGTAGGTGAGGTGCAGTAAAAAGTCTGTCTGTTGGCTCGGTATCAGCTCCACACTGTAAGTAAATAGAAACTATCCCCAAGTTAAGTAAGAACAACAACTGCACAGAACAAACCTCGCATTTGCTTGGTAATACGCTTTGTAATTCTTGTTTATAACAATTTTCCAAATGTAATATGCAAATGCAATCAGAAGCTCAAGAGCAGATAAAAATAACAATAGAAAATTTGTTGTAGTTACTTCAGGAAATGAACAATGAACATGAAATGTTATGTAGCACTGTTTACCAGCTACAGGCAAACTGTGGAGCTGCATACAGTAATGTGAAGACACTATGCAGTCACTATACACATTGCTTCAGTTCGTTGAGATTTGTGGGCATTCAATTTATGCACAGCTCTCTTAAGTTCCCTTTGCCCCTTTGACTGGACCGTTGCAACATTTTGTCTTTTTCAACCTTTCTGTTGTAGATTTGCTGCTGTGCTCGGGATCATTATCCTGTTGCACAATCCAGTTTAAGCCAAGCTTTAGCTGTCAGACAGATGGCCTCACATTTGACTCTAGACTACTTTGGTATACACAGGAGTTCATGGTCGACTCAATGAGTGCACGGTGCCCAGGTCATGTGGCTGCAGAATAAGCCCACATCATCACCCCTCCAACAGCATGTTTAACAGATGGTATGAGGTTTTGTGCTGATGTGTTGTGTTTGGTTTTCACCAAACATGGTGCTGTGCATTATGACCAAACACCTTTACTTTGCTGTGCTGCCATGTTCTTTTTAGAGAGAAAAGCCTTTCTCCTGACAATCCTTCCAAACAAGCCATACATGGCCAGGCTTTTTCTAATTGTTCTGTCATGAATTTTAACATTTAACATGCTAACTGAGGCCTGTAGAGTCTGAGATGTAGCTCTTTTTTTGCAGTTTCTCTGAGCATTGGGGTGAATCACTCCTGGCTACCAGGCCTTATAACCCTTACCAGATTAATGAGAGCAACAACTGCTTCTCCAAAATCCAGGCCACTATTGATGCTTGTGTTAACACACACCTGAATGCTCTAGACCAGCAAACTGTCAAAACTTCTGCTTTATAGAGGTGCACACACTTGCTGATCAAGTGCATATGATTAGCAACACCTGGCTGCTACTTACCCTTTTAATTCCTTTGGAAGCAGTAGGGTGACTTAGTTTTTCACATCACTGCATCTACTCCTGTGAAAACTTTCTTTTTGCCATCACTGAAGGTGCAGCTCTTAGTATTTCACTGGGGAGTTTATTCCCACCTACAGCTTAAAAGGAACGTCAGGTGATACCAGCAAGAGTGTGTAGGAGCATGGATAATCATATATGATGAGAAACAATTTAGGCCTTCTGTATTAGTAACCATGAGTGGACAGCTAAGGTAAAACCATATTAAGTCACAACACTGGCCTGGTTCTCTAAGCATTTAAAAAAAAACAAAAAACTTCTTTATGCTTTGAGCTTTTTTTGTCTGTGTGTAATTCATTAGTAGCATTAGTAACCACAGACTAATAAGACCCATCATTAGTTATAATTGTAAACATATACCTACAAACAAATAATTTACAGTGAATATCACTAAAATTTACTAAATCAAAAAGCAAGCTTTACCATGTGTGTGAGAGCGAGACTGTGTTTAAAGCTGGTAACAGCCAGAGTCCGAGTTCATAGGTGGTTTACAGTTTGCATAAGTGCCTTATCACCCCTGCTAAAAAGTGTTTCCGTTCACCTGACACAGCGCAAACAAGTCAAGCACTGCATGTACAGTGCATGCTACACGTATCTGAACAATAACTTTACTGTGAACAGGGCGGGAAGGGTAAAACACTACACTGGTAGATTTTAGCAGATACTCTGAAGTGCTATATAGATTTGTAAAAGGAGCTTTCAACAGAAACATTTCAACTGAACTAGTGCCCTGTTGTTTCTGTTGGTCTGAACCTGCAGTGCAGTGCCTTGGTTTGCTTTGGCAGATGAGAGCAGCTGGAGTACAAACACTACCTGTCCATTTGTGGGGGCTAACATGCGATGCCGTCTCCTGGAAAAAGCAGCCCGAGGCTCTGTTTTGCATTTCCTCAGCACTGAGCTGTAATTTATAAAGTAGAGCACTTTATACTCAGAGGACCAAATACATATTATTCCCCACAGCTACCTGTAACTGTACCAACATCTCACTAAGTCTCTCAAACACGCTGTAATTTTTCTGGACAGCAGACAGTCATCCAGTGTTTATACAATTAAGAAAATGAAGAATTCAGTTAAAGGATTTAGTTTCCTGTCCAGAAATGAAGTCTGCCAGTCTGTACTTTTCAAACAGTGAAACTCTTGTGCAATCTACCTGACGCCTGTCCTTGATTATGTTCATAAATTTTTGTACCTTTCACAATCCAAGTTTATCACAATGCTTTAAAAGTTTATTTGAAGAAATTGTGTTTTCCTGTATTCGCTAGATCTCTCTTTTATAAAGAGATGTCAACTTCAGCAAGACTACCTGGTTAAAGGTAGTCTTGTTAAAGTAATCTGTAATCTATAATGTCTAGTGCTGGTATGTGATGTCAGCCAACCCACTAAAAAGAGCCAAAAGGCAAGGAATTAAAAATAGATAGATACCCCCACCCACCCACCCCAGGGTATGAGTACGTGAATGTTTGGTTAAAAATAGAAAAAGGTGTAGTAAGAAAGCACTTTGAGTGCTCAAATAGAATAGGAAAGTGCTATGTAACTACGAGTCTATTCATGTGACCTGCAGGGCACAGTGTCTGTCAGTCACATACAGTTTACATGCAGCCATCTTCATCAGACAGACTTTCTGCTGCAGTTCCTTGTCCAGTATTGGTGGGTTGAGCTGTAGAGGCAGTAGCAGTTCTGGCCTGCCCAGTAACAAACTCAGGTAACTTCATTACTGTTAGCACAGCCATCGCTGTGCTTTAAGGCTGCACTGATGGGCCATGACAGATTGAGTCCCCCTTATGGAATGGGGCCTCTCTGCTCCGCAACATGCTGCAGCTTTATTAGACTTCAGTATGCCTCCCCCTGGAACATGCTGCCCAGACTGACCTGGATCACTTCAGTATATGATTGGCTTAAAAGCCCCCCGAGCCATGGGTCAGGACTCTCTTAGGTCAGGGGAAACACTTGAGACACATGCTGTAAATCAGCAGGCCAGAACAACAACACCCGAGGAAGCTGAAACTCTCCCGATGGTACACACACATCGTAACTCACACCTGCTTAACATGGAAAGACACGAGGGTTGATCAGAGTTGGGAGTGAACGCCTGAGCCAAAATAAAAAGTTTCATTACCTTATATGCACTAACTCAGCCTTTTATGACCTCTGTATCTCATCGGCAGTGTGAAACATGTTGCATTCAGAATTTATGGCTATCTGTCAAAGATTCACATGCAATATTAACGTTTTTCTCTTTAAGACACAAGGTTTTCCATCCAGCTGCTGTGATAGATGAAGCATTCTTGTTAACAGGATTTATGTGAAGACATGAGTGCAATCAATATTTCAGCTCATCGTGTAGCTGGTTGTAGAAAATGAGATAGTTATCTATGCTGGCTGGAGCTTTGTAGGATCAGGAATGCAGTAAAGTACATTATTGAATGTTTACAGGCTCAGCTCTGCTTGATGAATGATCCATACAGTGGCAGCTCTCCTAAAATCAAATAAGACACTGGCATTTTATACCCATCAAACACCGTAAAGAGAATATAATATATATGTACCTATATGCTTGTACTAGATGTTTTGATATTTTATTGGTATGAATTTACCCAGAATTTATTTATTTGTTTATTTGTTGCAGTAGGGTCAAAAAGCTAGAACATAGAGCTGATTTGGAACCACTCTGATAACTCTTTAAACATCAGCGTTGTGGCCCAGAAAACTGACCGTAGATCTGACATTAATGAGCCAAAAAATTCTACATAAGAAGCCACATTTGACAATCACAGCCTGCCTCCCTGTGCTCACAACCTTCACAAATCTCTGTTACTATGTTGCACAGGTTTGTTGGTACTATTTGTTTGGTTAATCACATTTAGCTCGATCCCAGGACAGTGGACTCAGGCCACCTAAATGTGCATTTAGCCCACCGGTCAACGGAATAAATTTGTCTAACATCAGGTCACTGAGCGAGCATGAAACTTCAGAAAATGCCTGAGAGGTGACTACAGTCAGGAACGAAGCACTGGATCATATCACACAAACACACACACACACACAAAAAAACACACACACACACACACACACACACACACACACACACACACACACTACAAAATATATTCAAAACTGTTATTATACAGCACTATTATTAACAACATAAACACTACAATAATGAACAGGAATGAATTCAAGAAGGTTTGAAGTCATTTGCTGTGGAATCTGGAATTCTCAGTGCGTTATGGGATGAGTTGTTCCTTCACCATTAAAATTACTCATACCTGTGCACTTTAATTTTTACATTTCCCTGTAGTTTTTTTTAATACAAATCAAATCTTTTTATGACCCTGATTCACCTTGTAGCTGGCTGGCTTGGTTCACGGCTTAAAACTCGTTATATAAGGATGCTCTGAAACATCAATGGACAAAATAAATGGTGTTTGCTGTCATTGTTGAGCTCTAAAGCAGGCAGACACTTCCACTGCATGGGGATGATGTCTAATGGCTCAAACACTGTCTCACCGCTAATAAAAAAAAAGAAAAAAAAAATCACACACACAAACACACAACTTGTGTACAGAATGAAACTCGTTGGTGTTTTATGTAAAATCTGGTATCAAAGGGAAAACAAAAATACCAGCAACTGGTCTTAAAATGGCAACTTTCAGGTGACTAATCCACTTCCTAAACTCTGGACTGCGGCTACAGCCACTGCCAAGTCGTCCAAATAGTATTTCTGCAAGACCACCGAGTATAGCGGCTAAGATAGCCCTAGCTGGGTTTAAAACGTATATTTAGCTCTGAGGTAACCCCCCCCCCCCCCCCCCCCCCCCCCACACACACACACACACACACACACACAAAAAAAACTCCCCTCTGCACCAAGCTAACAGGTACCTGACCACTCAGTCTTCTGAGCACAGGACTAATATCAGCGCTCTGTTCAACACTGTAGTCCACAACTATAAAAATGTTACACTATAAAAAAAAAATGACATAAATGAAGGGCTTACAGCCAAACTCTGTAAGGCTTGAAATAATGGTAATATAACATTTACCATGAGATACTTTATACTTCATTACTGTCCTTAAGTAGAGTTTTCAGGTATCTGTACTTTACTTGAGTATTAATTTTTCATACATCTTTTTACTTTCTACTCTTGACATTTTCACAATAGGCTTTCCTTTAGATTTCAGACATTTGAGTGGAGTTACTGGTTATTTCATGCACCTTTCCAACATCAGACTGATTTGAACCTAAATGGACGGAACAGCAACATGTGAGACACTCCTGTTGGTGTATCCATCATTGGTGCTTGCTGCACATGACTGACGTAGAGATGACACAGGCAAAAAAAAAACATAATTTATGTATCATTTCTTACACTATACTCAGGGGTTACAGTAAGCCAGAATGATCAGTGCTGTTAACTGTGCTGCTTTACTTCCCAGGAAGAGAAAAAAAGATTAATGTGTATTAAGTTCACGCTCAGAGATGGAGAAAGACGGAAGAAAGAGAGGACAGGAGTGGAATAACTAGATATTGGATGTATGCACGATGTTTTGCTGAAGTTGTGTATTTTCATACTGTGAAATGTTTTGAAAAACAAATTGAATCATAATTTTGTGTTATTCAAAGGTTGCATGAAAATAGTGAGCAGTTTAGTGCAGGCTACGCCGGTTAGCTTGCAGTACTGTATTTTTCGGACTATAAGGCGCACTTAAAATCCTTAAATTTTCTCAAAAATCGGCAGTGTGCCTTATAATCCGGTGCGCGTTATGTATGAATTCTTGTTGTGCTTACTGACCTTGAACCAATTTTATGTGGTACACTGGGCTCAAAAATCTGTCAAAATGTTTTAGTGCGACTTTGGTAAGGGACGCTTAACAAATATCGACATTTTCCAGAGTGTACAAAGCGTACGACGGGGGGAGGGGGGTAACACCCAGCGTACGCTTTTCAAACAGTTTAGCCCTGCAGTCTGACCGCCGATGGCCGAGGCATCCACACCACTGCACCATTGCATGGTCTGCAGCAGTATGGCCTCAGGTCTGGCGGATCAGTTCGAAGGCCTCATTGAATTCTCTAAAATAGTCCGTCATCTATTCACAAAATGACTCTACTGACGATATTAGACAGGAACAAGCTGTGAGTGCAGCGCAGCGGGTGTGGAAAGCAGCCAAAGCTGCCAGAGATAAATTCAACAAGAAGCGGAAGCATTGTTCCAAAAATGGCAACCGCATGCAGTAAACCGCAGAAAACTATGATGGATTTTATTCTACATGTTCCTGGCCTATTTTCACCTATGCTGGCGATCGGCAGCCGGTACTGTTTGCCAACTTTGTGTAACAAAACGCGCTGTGGGCTGTCTCAGAAGTTGCTAAAGAATGAATCAAGGTCCGGGGATGTGTGTGCTGTCCTCCTCGGTGCAAAGAGAGGTCCACGCGATGCCACAGCATACGAGCAGTACGAGTGCTGTATGTACACAAAAACACAGTGACAGTGGAGTTTTCAGGTTTCCGGTGTTGAGTCAAAAGGGATTTCCTTTTTTTTTTTTAATGTTTTTTCTTTGCTTATATACGGTAAATAGACAGGTGCACGATTTATAGAAGGGCTTATATTTAAAATGAAGAAATTACTTGTTCTTACCCCTCATTAATAAAGAATACATTGTCAGCTCTTGCTAAGATGTTGAAGAAGATGGCAAGAGATTGCCTGCAAAAGTTGTCCGTTTATTAACAATTAAATGATTGCGCTGTGTGCCGCAACCAAAACAAAACAGTACCAACAACGAGACTGACTCTGATAATGATGAGAGGGAACCCGGCATGCTTGATGCCGAAATCGGCCCAACTGTTCAACTCAGACACTGAGATGAAGAATCTGATGGATTTGTGAAAGTTGAAATGATTTAAATGTGAGTGTATTTTTCTGTATTTGTTACAACCGAACAATATTCTGAGTTATTATGATGAGTTGAATAAAGTTTAGACTTACCTGACGCTTTTGTTTCATTCTACATATGTTTTTATCATGCGCCTTATAACCCGGTGCGGCCCTATGTATGAAATAGACCCGTTCATTGATAGTGCGCCTTATAATGCCGTGCACCTTATGGTCCGCAAAATACGGTAATGTTTGGGGGCCGAGTGGCTGTGGTGTTCATGGTCAGTGTTAGGTTACATCATGGTTAGCAAACATCAGTTTAAATTTAAGCTGATTATGCTGATTAGAGTCACTCACCAAATTCTACCTTTATACCATCTAGAGGTTGGAAATCAGCCACAATAGTTCACATAGCATCTGCTTATATCTTGTTAAATTCAGTTAAATCCACAAAGAGCTGCACAGGTTGCTGATAGCCCATATACACAAAATCACTGAAGCTCACAATAGAATTATTGTGACTACTTCTAAGTGATTCCTAGTTTCCAAGTGAGTCCTAGTTTTTCCCCACCTGCTGAATCCTACTTGATCCTGATGACACAGAGCTAGCTTGTTTTCTATTCCCTTTGTTGTTTTCTGCTTGTGTTCTACATAACAAATGTTCAAACTGAGGACATTCATTAAAATTTGAATTTAATTAAAGTTTGCATTCCTTTGATATTCTTTTCTTATTATTGTATTCGTAGTACATGAGGTTCTGTTAGATTTGCACAAAAATAGCTGCGATAGCTGAAATGTGCTACAAAGAGCCTCTTTTTTACCTTTATACTTTTAAAAATACATTTCACAGCCTGTACTTTTTCACATGTACTCGAGTAAAGAAGCTGAATCAGGACTTTAACTTTAACCATTTTTTTAACACAAACAACTGTACTTCTACTTAAGTGATGAACATGTGAAACTTTTGCTCCCTCTGTTAACCTTGTTAGTAATCGTAGTGTACTAGCATGCTAACGATTACTTAAGTAGAGCGATGTCCCAGGATGTAGCCTGCTAAAGTGTAATTTATGGTCCCATAAATGTATCCATCTGTGTGCAAGTTTTACATTCGGAGACCATAAGGAGAGGGGGTTTCACCCACTGTGAACATGCAGTCCTCCCAAATCCCAGATGCACATCGCCCAAATGCGGATGACCTACGCATCTGCCGAATACTGAGTGGTTGACAAGTGGGGCACAATAGGGAAGGAAGCGACAGTGGAGTTCACCAGGAATTGAAGAAGTAGAAAAAAAAATACAGTATAAAAACCAAAAACATGGCTGCTGTGAGCACTATCCATCGTTTTTAACTCTCGATTTCAGCTCTTTGTATCTTAGTACTCCACTCTTGTCTGCAGCTGACTGATGGACTAACAACAGCACATGCAAGAGTAGGCCACAGACTGATTCTACTACATGTTGTTGATGCTGCATCACAGTCTCTGACTGCCTTCATGCTGCCAAAGTAGAGGTTAAGATGACCAGATGGTGTCAGTGAAGGGGACGTGAATATCTGTACAAAGTTAAAGAATTTCTTTAGTTGAACTGCGTGGCTACATTTTGCTATAAATGAAAGATCATTAAAGTGATGCTTCAGCACTTCAGGTGGAGTATTTTTTTTCCCTCAGGACACAGATGAAAATACTGATAACAGTTATATATCTCTAAACATAAATATAAAATCATCCTGCAGCCAGCAGCAGCTGGCAAAATAAAAGGAAAGGAACCCCAACCTCAAATTTTTGTTAATTTCTTGTGGATACCAAGACCTTTGTAACCATCACATACATAGGCAAAAATAAAACTTACATTTAATAATAAAAACTATTCAGAAAAGTCATGCGGTGCATTTGTTTAGAGAGCTCACGCTACCAAAAAGACAACAGAGGATCCTGTTGAGTCGCACTGGAAACACTAAAGCCTTGTCTGTTTTTCTTCCTGCTATTTTTTGCTAACTGTATCTCTCATTCCCCCATATGTCAGATCCATTCAAGGTTTTTCTTTCATGGCCCGCTGCAGTGAGGCAGCTGTTATGAGTCAGAGTACCAGGTCGAAACTTCGGCATTTTAAATCTTTATTATCTCTGAGATCAGTTTTTCTAGTCCTACAGTTTGGCATAGGGGTGCTTTATCTACATCGTCCTCACCCGAGTAAGTCCTCTAATCTCACAGCACGCCTCAGTGTTAGATCAGGGTGAAAAGGGTGAGTTTGTTAGCTTTATATACCAAAAAGCCACAGTCCAGAGTGAATAATGCATGAATAAAGGTTTTCTGTAGTTATCTGGTTGGAAATCTAGTTTATCATCCAACTGTAACTGTCAGTAGTTCCCTTTGAACCAGGCAAGAGTAATTATAGCCATTTGATGTGGATTTTTTTAGCTATTCCACAAAATACAAACTTTCTGACTGGAACAGGTCAAAATGGAAAGGACTTAGCCAAATGTAAACTTAATGTGTTGTTTTTCCAGATTTCTGGAGTTTTCATTTTTGAGAGACGGGGGTAAGGTGAGACAGGATTAAAATATTGAATAGGCTTTTGGGATGATTACAAAAGAAACAGGGTTTTTATATGTCCTCTTCAGCAAACTAGAGTGAGCTGTGTCCGTTGGCTGCTGGTGAATGCGTGCTCTATGTTCTGACAGACAGAAGAATGAGCTGCTTTATTACCTCTGCACAGGGCTGCCAATCATCATACAGTGGGTATCCCCTCACGCTAGTGTAAAACACCCAGAGTATAATGTATTAAAATATATATTTCCATCTGAACAGATATTCACTGCTGTGCTAATATAATAACCTACGCTGAAAACAATGATCCTGCAGTGGATATAAAAGCCCCAAACACAGGCAGGATTTCTTAATCTTGACTGTACAGTGCACTGCTCTCATTTTAATCTCTCATTAAATCACATCTCTTTCACTTTTTCAATGAGAATTCAGCTGTTTCCACACTATGCCAACTCCCGGAGTCACGCACCCTGTTTCATCGTGCTTGATCCCACTTTATCACAAGAATCGCACGTCCAATGGAGCCAGCTCATATCTGATGGTTTGGTTGCTGCCTTCTCCTGATTTTCATTGTTGATAAGCATCAAATTTTGAATCCACCTTGTACATACACAGCAAAACAGCTCCTGAGAGCCAACCAAAATGACCCTGTCATATCTCTGTGGCCTTATCACCAGATGGAGTTTGCTTAGGTGACACTGAGATGGATCTGTTAGCGTGCAAGTCCTGTACTTTGTTATGATTTCATCCATACTGTAGTACTTTTAAAACTTGCTGCTGGCCTTAGGTTGTTCATCCAGAATGCTCACTGAATATAGTAGCTTACCAGAATTATCCCAGTTTGAGGGCTGCACATGAGCTAGTAAGACCTGCCTAAAAGCGTAAAAGCCAGATGCATCTTTCTTATCGCTCACCATTAACCAGTACGTTACAGTACTTGGATAATGGTGAGTGATCATAGACAGCAGGGTAGTGCAGGGTATGTGGCACATGTAGAACTTTCTTGTTGTAACTGGTGTAAAGCCATTTTAAATCCTTTCGAATGCACATTATTCATTCTTGTGATTTGTTTAAAAAGAGTCCTCACTCTGCAGTAAACAGCTGATACTTATAAATAAGAGGATAGACGGTAGGGATGGGCAGTCCTTTTTTTTTTTAATAGCCAAGTAGATTGTGAGTATCTACATATCCATGCCACTGTTATCAATCCACCCATCCCTGATAGGCAATCTGTCGGAGGACACTGCAGCAGGCCGACCTCACAAAACCTCACCACGTGATTCATTGTTGAAACTTCCAACTAAGAGTCCCCAAACTGTATCGGGTTTCTGATTTGCCCTCCATGCTCATAGATGTGCCATCCAACTTACATCACATAGGAGGCTGTAATGAGGCAACGTCACTGGCCACAAGACATTTGATAATTATGCTCTACGCTGAGTGCAAAATACAAAGTGTGCCAGAAACACACACACAGAATGAATGTGACTCACCCAGTAATGAGTCACATCCAGGCACCTCTGCATCAGTGTTTTAAAGATTTTATTTATGGCTTAGTCACTGGAGTAAAAATAGGTCAAAGATCCTCCTTGCATCTAGGATATATTGGTGATTGAATTACTTTTTCTACATTTGGCCACCAATTGCAAGTGGTTATAGTGACCATTTTAGATCACAAGGTGATTGACAGTTCGCCTGATACGGAGGCAACCTGTCTCCAAATAATCACGGTCGATTGATTACACTCTCAGACAATGGCAAAGGTTTGCAAATAATCACCGTCTGCCAACTCATTGCAAACAGTCTGTGCCAGTGAGCGCAACTCATTTGCAATGTGTGTCTTTGTAATAGGGTAGTCATCTCAACTCGTTGCCAGCTGGTGTAACCTGGTTATATTCCAACATAAAGGAATGTTGCTGGAGTGCGTATGCCATGTTGCAGTTAAATCATTTGCAGTAAACTGCATCAGTGGGGAATTTCTGAATTTCAGATCTATGAGGCTCTGGTTGGGCTCTAAATATAAGCAGTTAATGTGAATTTCTGTGTATGTAGACATCAACAGATTTCCAACAGGCAGCAAGAGACTTGTGCTTTTTGTCAGTCTATCACAATGAATCGCTGCATTATCAAAAACAGACTGCATGTAATTGCCAGCTTAACCCCTTTCAATCACAAACTGATTGCAGACTGACAGCAGACTGATTCTGTCTTATCTTACTTTTATCACCGTATTGACTCATTAAACTTGTATTGAAGACGGCAAACTGACTGTGAGTGGTTGCAGATCTGGTCCCTGTTTTCGGGGCAAGCATTTCAAAGGCAACAAGGTCACAAGTTCATTGCAGGTAATTTTGATCGTGTCGTGAACTCCAGCCACTGTTTTCCCTTGTGTGACTGCAGCATTAACCAGCTGTCTACAATCACCACACATTAAGCTTCAATGTTGTACTGCATGCAGTGCTGTAAAAGCTGTGGTTTTAAAGACTCCTTGAAACAAATCACTTTTTATTATTATGTAATCTAAATTGTTGCATAATTACCCTTTATAATTTATTTCCTTTCTAAAAAGCCAGTTGAAAATGAAAATGAAGCCCATCATAAAAGAGGATTTTTCCTCTATGAACAGCCTGAAACTGTTAGTTCATGACTTTCATTGCTATTTATCAATTAAGCAGTCATGAGTTAGTTTGTAAAAATGTATTTATTAGAAAATATACACCACTGGCTCTCATATTATTTAGCCTCGAACTACTTTGCTGTATTAATGGAAGCCGTGTTGCTGTCTAAGTAACCTCAGAGGGTAACGTCACTCTCCTCAGAGACCCGTTATTGCCCAGCTGCAGTGCTAACTGGCACATGGGTAGTAAGGTGATCCACAGGCTATCAGCAGGCCATCGGTATCATCTTGGGTATCTGTGTCATTTCGGGCATGTTCCAACCCAGGAGTCAGATTCTCTTTCCATTTCCACTGCTGCATCACAAAATCAAAGATGAAAGATAGCTGCCTGCCTCCCCGACAACCTACCCTCAGAGAGGAGCGCTGATCTCCTTCAACTGAGCTCTCCAATTAAGTCTTTGTTTAATTTCTGGCTGCTCAGTGTTTCCGCACACCACCCAAATTCCATAACAGTGCTACCTTATGCTGCAGCACACTCTGCCAACGCTTATCACATCAGCCTACGACTGAAGGGAGCCAACCGTTTGTTCAACCTCACATTTTCGGGCACGTTTAAACACAAACTGCAGTTCACGCCATCAGATGGCATTGGTCTGGTCTTGCATAAAACAAAAACCCTGAAATCTTAGACAAGTATCAGAACAAGGCAGAACTTTGTCTAGCCTGCCCCCCACACACGCCCCCACACCCTCTATGCACACACACCCCACCCGCTGACCCCCACCACCATGTGCCAAAAATTATCATACAAGTTTCTCTTTGTATCCATATTTAAAACATGATGGAGAAGAATTGAGCCTTTATATGAGGGGGAGCTTGCGTGTTTATCCAGCAGCTCCAGCACCAGGAAACAAGAGAAAGCCCCCATTGGTAGCGGTGGAAGCAGGAAAGGGTTGGAGACTGCGGGGCTGGCAGGAGGAGAGGTGAATGGAGATGGGGAGAGAGAGAGAGAGAAGGAGAAAGAAACTCTTTGAGTGACAGTAATTTGGGAACCTGGAGTTTTTAATGACATTTCTCCTTTTGGGAAAATATACAAACTTCAGGGTATAAGACTTGGGACCAAATAAAAGACATCTTTTACCATCAAAAGGTCTGTGTGTGTGTGTGTGTGTGTGTGTGTGTGTGTGTGTGTGTGTGTGTGTGTGCGTGCGTGCGTGCGTGCGTGCGTGCGTGCGCACGTGCGCGCGCGTGTGTACCTGTATGTAACTTGTCTACATGAGCAATATGTGGCTATGGTAAACCAATCACCACACAAATCAAATGTAAGTTTAAGTTCTTCCCATTTTTTGCATAAGTACACAGAAATATTTATTTTCATTTTTCAGAAGAGGATAAATGTTTGTTTTTTTTCTGTCAACAGAAAACTTCAGAACTCTGAGAGGGGGTTTACCATCGCAACACTACTGACATTTGAGCTCCATCGTTAACTTCTGTGGTAGAACTTTTGGGATTTATTGTATAACCATGTATGACCATTACAACGCTGTCCTCACTTTGTAACATTAAAAAATCCTCATAGGTACCCTTTATTTGTATCAATGTGAATTCTATATTAATTAACACTTCGAGCACAAACTTGCTTATTAAAAACTAGTCTGTGCTTTCAAAGCAGTGGCAGGAAACCTTGCGTTTGGGGGATTTGCACGTGTTTCCCGCACTCACTGAAATGGCAGCACAGGTGTCCTTATAATCCTATGACCCTACCCCAACCCCTCTTCTGCTCTCTGTTTTAATCTCAGTTAGTTTAGCTCAGAATAAACGGATTCCAATTTGTTCCTTGTTAGGTCATTTTCTAACATTGTGGGAAATCTTGTACTTACTGAACACCCACTTACTGAACACTCAAAGCACTTTTAACTACACATTCATACAGCACTTTATTCTATGCACTTCAGGTACTTTATCTACCTCATATCCATGGCCAATTTAGAATCACCAATTAACTCAATATGCATGTCTTTGGACTGTGGGAGGAACCCGCAGTACTGGGAGAAACCCAGTGTGAGGCAACACTGCTAACCACTCCACCACCATACTCCCTTATTTTAGATCTCATGTCTGTGTCAAGGCACCATTTCTCAAGACACCCTCTTACCTCTGTATGACCTCTTTTCTTCATGTACACCGTATATGATCACTCCTCTGCTTTTTTACTCTGTTTCAAGATTCCCCATGATGCTTCAAAGACCAGCAGGTGCCTGTCTCTGCAGGAACCCGGCCAATTGTGGTATTAAGTGTCAAGGCCCCCCTTGAACAACATTTCAAGATTCCCCAAAACCATAATTTTCCTTGATTTGACCAACACTGGTGTCAAAATCCATCCCATTAGATGGAGGGCGGCCAATCTGATCTGGAGCTGCCTCATGTACAAAGATTTGTTGCAATTTGTACAATGGCGCATTTTGGGCCACTTCAGGAAAGCTCATCAAATTTCAGGTTAAGAGAATAAAAATGAGTGTATTTTTGCAGCTTTCAAATGTCAAAATGAGTCAGATTTGTCACTATGTAAGGGCTAAACTTATTTTTTAAGCAAAAAAAAAAAAAAAAGTTCCAGTTTCCTCATTAACTGTTCCCGGTTAGCATCTTTGGGTTTCTCCGGGTTTACGTTAATTTGGACATCAGTTTGTAATGAAGTTCAGATATCTTACATTATATCTACCAAAATATCAGCTATAAAGAAAATAATTTTTAAACCTAATAATAAAAAAATAAAAACTGCTGACTGCGCCCTTAACGGGAATGCACACAGCAAGAAACAACAACTGATCACACACACACAAAAACTAACTTTATTCTGACATGAGGATGAAAGACCTGGCATAGATGAAGTTCAGTGGTGCAAGTTTTTATTAATCTGCACTGAGTTTGACTCCTCAGATGAGTACATGCCTTATTTGTTCTGTTGGTAATCTAGCCTTAAGTGTTTATCTAACATCATGTAATAATATATAATTTAAAAGTTTAGGTATCAGCTGCAATGCACAAGGCAGTGTCTAGATGTTATATTTAGAATATAAATATTTTCTGTCCTGTTTGATCCACAATCACTTTCTCTTTACATCATGCAATTTAAAAATACTGACCCTACAAACAAGCAAATTATTAAGAAGGCCGCAGATTGTAGGAATGCGAGGGTTGAGAAACATTTCTGTGTTTTGGGCCATGACAAACAGAGCTAGGACTGAATGGGCCTCCTCATGACCCTCTGGCCTCAGTTCCACATTCAGGACGTTCAGGAAGGTCTGCGGCTTGGAGGTTTTAAACCACAGTGACCTTCTCACTCTGTTTCCTTCGTTTAAACTTTTTTATTTCAAATGAGACACAGGATAAATTACGTTGACTATGAAGGGCCCCCTTGTTCACTAAAGAATAATAAAGAAAGGATACCCTGGTGGAGAACTTTGGAGTAAATTTGCCTGTAAGTGTGTGAGTAAGTGTGTGTGTCTGGGCTCAAGAATTGGCTGAGTGACATAGAGGAGAGGGTAGAGAGAGGGAGAGAGTGTGGGGGAGACCCTGTCTCATTTCCTCCATGATGGATGAGCCTATTAGCTGTCCAGTGTTGCCACAGGTTTAGTTTACAGCTCGGCGCTGGCCTCATGGCACACCATGGGCGATTATAGCAACCAAAGGGAGGAGAAGAGAAGAAATGATGATACTGAGTTTAGGAAATGTTTAAATCAACATCTGTTCCTGCAAACGATTGGCAGTCATGTTGAATTTAATGAATGGCCGCATTCAACTCCCCAGACATTTAAATGACAACCTGTATGTGTTGTGTAATTATTAAAAAGAACAACTTGTAGAAACCAAGAAATTCAAATCTACATAAATTTGTTGTTATCATAGTTGGAGTTTATTGTCCTGAATGAGCCTAAAGAATATTTCCCAGATTAATGAGCCACTTAATCAGGTACACCTGTTCAACTGAACATATGAACAGACACAACACAAATATCTAATCACAGGGAGGTAATTTGATGCTTTTAGGCATGTTGACACGGTCAAAACAATCTGCTGAATTACAAACTGAGCATCAGAATGGGGAAGAAAAGTGATTTAAACAACTTTGAATGTGGCATGGTTGCTGGTGGCAGACAGGCTGGTCTGGGCATTTTAGAAACTGCTGATCTGCTGGGATTTTCCTGTATAGCCATCTCTAGGGTTTACAGAGAATGGTCTGAAAAAGAAAATACCCAGTGAGCAGCAGTTCTCTGGGTGAAAATACCTTGGTGATCCCAGAGGTCAGAGGAGAATGGCCAGACTGCTTAAAGCTGACAAGAAAGCAACAGTAACTCAAATAACCACTTGTTACAACCAAGATATACAGAAGAGCATCTTTAAATGCACAACACATCAAACTTTGAAACAGATGGGCTCCAGCAGGGATATTTTCTTGGTATTTGAGCTCCTAAGTACCAACTGAGCATCATTTAAACACCACAGCCTACCTGAGCATTGTTGCTGACCGTGTCGATCCTTTTATGACCACAATGTGCCCATCTTCTGATGGCTGCTTCCACCAGGATGACGCACCATGTCACAAAAGCTCAGATCATCTCAAACCAGTTTCTTGAACATGATAATGAGTTCGCTGCACTCAAATGGCCTCTGCAGTCACCAGATCTCAATCCAACAGAGCACCTTTGGGATGTGGTGGAACGGGAAATTCACATGATGGATCATGTCGATATGGACCAAAATCTCTGAGGAATGTTTCCAGCAACTTGTTGAATCAGTGCCATAAAGAATTAAAGCAGCTCTGAAGGCAAAAAGGAGGTCCTACTCAGTCCTAGCAATGTGCAACTAACCAAGTGGTTTTTGATTCTGCATTAAAGCAGGACAACTTGGAGAGAGTAAGGGGAGACACACAGCAAATGGCCCAGAGTGGACTTGATTTCTGCAATAGCCTTACAGAATATGGATCACCTGCTCAGCCCGGAGAGTTAAGCCAGCACCCTATGTGAGCATTTTTAAGTTTACTATTATCATTAATGTGTCAGACCTCTCTGGGTAACACCCTGTGTTTTAATGCAGCTTAGTTTTTTCTTAAACATCAACAAGAACATAAACAGACTTGTGTGAAACCATCATGATTTGGTGATTAAAAAAAAAAAAAAAAGAGCAGTGATATCAGATTTAACATGCTGTGACAGAGAGCAGACAGAGAGTTCAAACACTAACGGTCTCTTTAATCCTGCATTTACTACAACCAAGCAGCACTCCTCCTTCCCTTTATTATTTCATCACCCTGTTATATACAAACAACACTGAATAAGAGGTCGATCCCTTCCTGTAACGGAGTAGCAGGTCACATCCTGCCTGAAATCCATACTATGGAAGAAGATTGGCTCAGTTTAAGTTGAGTGTGTAGAGTGTAGAGATACTTCCAAAGCATGCTGACTTTCGATAGTGTGCTATACCTCTATAAACTTTTGGATAGCCTTAAAGGCTTGTCAGTATATGAGCATAGCTTATTCATCCTTTTTCTTTATTCTGTTCACTCGTGTCCCATGGTGCAGATAAGAGAAAAAACTAATACCTTAAAAAAAAAATTTTAAACTCGAAAAAACAACCAAACAAAACAGATCAAATAAAAACATTTATAGCACATTAGCACTGCAGATCAGTACGACTTAGAACACATTCCTGTGCACATACATTGGAGCAAATGGACATACGCCAGCGTCTTATCCCTCCACAAACACACACACACACACACTCATTGGTGCGCCAACATTAACACATACATTCACCCTTCAGATGTGGACAGTTTCCAGAGGAGAGTCCACCTGATTCTCTCATCCATCTACAGGTTATAATAGGACTCATTTGACGTACCAGGGTAGAGGCCTACAGGGTGGGCAGATGAGACAGGGGTGGGTGTGGGGTCAGAGATAGTTGATATCCCTGTGCTTGTCCTCTAACCACTCTATATAACCCCCCCCCCCCCCTGCTGCCAGCTTTCTCTCACATGCACGTCTGCCTTCCCCTTCTCTCTTTCCTGTGCTCTCTGCCGGCCCACCATGTGTCCTCCCTCACTCACTCTGTGCAACATGTGTCACTCGCACTCTCTCTGGCATCTGCGCCGTCTCACATGCACTCTCTAGCTTTCCCTCCCTCCCAGCTGACAGCATGTAATTGAAATGGTCAAACGTATGAAAACATGACAAATGGTGAGGAGGTATTTGTGCATCATCATCATTGTGCGGTGTCTTTCCATTGCGCTTTGTTCGGCTGGAGCTCAGTTGACAGCTTGCAATCAAACTGCAATGCAGCAAATGGTAAGGTGACTGAGAGGAGATTTGTGCTTCATCATCATAATTATAACGGGCCCCAAACTCCCTCCTCCCCCCTGACGGGATCTACACACTTGGCTGCAGCACAGAATGAGTCAACATGTGTTAAAATATGACTTGTGACTATTTAGCCTGCACATGTTGTACTTCCCAACACAGAGTCCCTGAGAAACGGGATGTGCAGCTTAACGAGATTAAAGATGATCAACCAGATTAAATGTGGTGCCTAAGTAAGTAGAGAACAACAAATTCATTTTAAACTCACTTTAAATCCCAGCATATAGTTTTTGGCTCATATTGTGTGATCACTACTGATCCACTTCTGAAGTACTCTTAATCTAAAAAAAAAAAAAAAAGCCTGGAGAATCAAACTTCCTGGTGCCCTGTCGGAGGATTCCTCAACTAAGAAAACAGAGATAAGGCAGTAATTAGGATAAGAGAGGGGGAACCATGCTGAGTCACTGACCTGGGTCTGATCACCAGCCGTCAGCTCTGACTGTAAATCACCATACACTGATAAAATGTTTGGTTTGGTCACTTGGTGTCCCTCAAATCAACCACAAATGCCATTAGATAGTTAAAGGCACACTACCAATACGTCTTGTTTTAAAAAACAACATTTTTGCTAAACTTGCATCCAAGACCTACTGTTTTGACCTTTGATTCACTTTCTAGCTGTTTCCATATCTCTCTGAATTTTGCTCAGATATGTTTATCTCGAGTTAAAAGAACAGTGCCACTGTTGGAGTTGGAAGCATGCATTAGAGAAGCCTTTTACCATAAGGATAGCTGTATGCCAGCAAGTCCTCAAAGATTGTTTGCTCCTACTATGTAAAACAACCAATGTAAGGGTTTATGAAGAGCCCCATGTAAGCATTCCTGAAACAACCTGTTGCATATGTACACCGATCAAGCATAAAATTATGACCACTGACCGGTGAAGTCAATAACACTGATTATTTCTTCATCATAGCACCTGTTAGGGTGAGTGGGATATGTTAGGAAGCAAGTGAATATTTTGTCCTCAAAGCTGATGTGTAAGAAGCAGGAAAAATGGGCAAGCGTAAGGATTTGAGTGATTTTGACAAGAGCCAAATGACTAGAAGACTGTGTCAGAGGATCATCAAAACTGCAGTTATTGTGGTCTGTTCCTGGTCTGCAGTGGTCAGTATCTATCAAACGTGGTCCAAGGAAGGAACAGTGGTGAACCAGTGACAGGGGCATGGGCAGCTAAGGCTCACTGATGCAGGTAGGGAGCAAAGGCTGGCCCTTGTGGTCCAGACGAGCTACTGTAGCTCAAACTGCTGAAAAAGTTGATGCTGGCTCTGGTAGAAAGGTGTCAGAATACACAGTGCATCACAGTTTGTTGTGTATGGGGCTGCATAGCTGCAGACCAATCACAGGGTGGCCATGCTGACCCCATCCACCACCAAAAGCTCCAACAATGGGCTCGTGAGCATCCGAACTAGATGTAGTTGTAGCTGCTGATTCTCAGACCATTTTCTAACGATAATGAGGTAACCTTTATTTCACAAAAATTCAACTTCCATGTATTCTCTTAACGGCTTGTCCAATTTGGGGGCATTAGGGGCTGAAGACCAACCTAGATGTGGCAAAGCAGGGAACACCCTGGACAGGTTACCAATCTATCACAGCGCTAACACAGAGTGGCAGACAAACCTTCATGCTGGCAATCAATTTGGATCCACCAGTTAACCTAACACGCATGTCTTCAGACTGTATGAATACACCAGAGTATCCAGAGAGAAACCCACACAGGTACGGAAAGAACATGCAAACTCCCAACAGAGTGGCCTCAGCAAGCCAGTGGATTAAAACCCAGGATTACTATGCTGCCTAAAAAATTCAACTTCAGTTTGTTTGATTGTTTTCTGTTAGTTTGTTTGTTTATTTGTTTGTTTTTTGTTATTGATTGATAAAAATATTGTGGGGTGTGTGATCTGAAAGTTGGAAAACTACCTTTTGGCTGCATCCTTATAGCTGCTACACAGACAGGACATATAGCCTTTGTATTAGTCTCATTTCACCCGTTAACGCCTAGTGCATCATATATAAGGTTCAATAAGCAATTATTTCATAGTTCCGGCTTTAAATGGTTAACTAAACCAATTCCATTTATTTTCCCTAAATAGCCAGTTTTAATATTGTTTTGTCAAACTTCTATTCCCAGGATAGAGAGTAAACCTGTGTGCTCATTATCTTCTGTCTTCTTTTTCCTCATCTCTGGAGTGTATTTTTTGCCATTCGATGTTTACTTAATCTTGTGTTTGCCTTTTTTTGGTAAATATAAAATTTAAATTCCCACCAATTGGAGGTAATTTGCTCTTATTGAGCTCAAACCAGGAAAATGAAAAGCATCTTTAACACCAAATGCAGAGGTAAAGTTGTTTATAATTCTTATAAGATGTACTTTTTAGCTGTTGTTATAATATTACGTTCACAAAAGAAGGCTGGACAAAATGAATTGCTTCACTCACCATAACAAAAGCTGTACTTCTGTGAGGTCTTCTGGGTATGTTACTTACCTCATGTTCCAGTTTAGTTGCGAGGTTTTTTTTTGATTAACATATTAGTTTCATCAGCATCAAAATAAAGATGGTTGTCTTTTTGTTTCACAGCAGTGCGCAAAACACCGCAGGCAGTTAAAGTTAAATCATACCATCCTGTTGTTTTATTGTAGCTAACAATGTCGATAATGATTTGACAATGCAACACAACAGACAGTTCCATGGTCAGGAATGCATTACATGCAGGGAATACAATTGGAATATCAGCAACTCCTTCCTCAAGCCAAATGCATAATCAGGTTGTTTTGGTATCTCCAGCTATCTAAAGCAGCCATCTTTCAGCTATCCTAAGCAGCTATGTCTCTGTCCCCCCCGACATCAGATGGGGACTGAGAGGGGGGCAACACTGGATGCACTGATAGTGCAGGAGTTTTGTTTTCTTTTGTGCGTTGCCAGGATGTGATGTATAAATAGGCACCAAGCTGTGTGTGTGAGTGCAGGCTTAAGTTATGCAGCTATAGCTTGATAGGGGCCGTACGTGGCTGTGGGGCCACTGCTGGACCGGAGTTATGGTGGGTCAGAGATGTCGGCATCTTCTCATGTCCTGAGATCTGAGAGGCCTCACCCAGGAGGTGGTGACGGGTGGCAGAGGGGCACGGATTCGGAGTATTTTAGTGTTAATTGAGCTTATTGGGCTGCTATTCACAGCCTTGGCATGTGATTGATTTAAGGGCTAGTGTGAGACTGTGACAAAGCTGACCTCTATGGTGGCGGCTCCTTAGAAATGGCCTCAGGACTGCACAGCTGTGAGAAATAATCCCTTCCCTTCATTTTTTTTTTCCTTCAAAGAAGAGCGAGCAATCCACCCTCCTTCAGTATTTTATTAGTTTTCCATCAGTACTGAGAAGGAAAGGAGGAGGGAGAAATGTGAGGGCCTGCCACAGGGGCCAGGACTTGAACCTGAACACCGGGGAGGGTTTTACAGACGGGTGGACTAGTTATACTAACAGAACTAATCACGTGTCAGAACCAGTTTACACCATTCAGAGGGGAAAGATTCTGTTACTATAATCATATAATCACATTAATAGGTCAGATTTAATTCTTATTTAGATTTAGATTTAGTATTTATTTGTTTAATATTTATAATTTATTTAGTATTGATCAGATTTCCTTAAAAATGACAATACAACAGTCCAAAGCATCTTCATGCCCTCTGTTTTATACAAGAATTTGAAACAGTGACATTCTGGGGAGCTTATTCATTCCTTTTAATAGAATTCTTGTTTTAATACAGTAAATATTATGCTATGATGATAACTTTGATATTCAAACAGTTTTCATCCACTCGTCATGGCCATGAATGTCACGGTAATTTGGGGCTTTTAATGATTTCTTTGAACTGTTCTTTTTCCAGAGTGGAATGATTGTACAGCATACAGCTTTAATGATGTTTTAAAAAAAAACAAAAACAAGAATTGGGTGCACAAGTTTGAATTAATAGTGTATTTTCTCTGATCCACACGGGGTCAAAAGTACACATCAGGCTCAAATATATACACACACTCACTTAAATCTTTTAATGCTGAAGTTTCTACAGTGTCTGTTAATTTGACAAGGCCAAGGCCTATAATCTTCTCATTAGTGATATTGATTGACAACAACTCATAGTTTCTGCGAGCATAAAAAGGATTTGTTTAACAGCATTCTTTTGATTGACCAATACTCAGAACAATGGGAAAGCCCAAGGAACTCAATGAAGATCTAATAAGGAGAATTCTAGATTTACACAAGCTGGGAAGGTCTTTTTGAGCCATTTTGAACCAACTGCATATTCCAAGAGCAGTTCAAACATTTGTGCATAAGTGCAAGTTATTTGGATTTGTCATCAGGTTGCCAAGGTCTAGAAGAAGACCCAAACTCACCCTCAGATGAGAGGAAATTTGTTAAGATGTTCGGGAACAACCCATGAACCACCCAGGCTAAAGCCTGCCATAAACTGGAAACAGCTGCAACACAAGTGTCACTGTCCACAGTGAAGCCAGTTTTACATTGCCACGGACTAAAAGGATGCCGACCAAGAAGGAAGCCACTGCTCCAAAATTGACACCTTCAAACTCGACTGAAATGTAAGGGTTAGGGTTAGCTTCCCACATGAACGGGCCAAATATCTTCTGGAGAAACATTTTATGGTCAGAGATTGAGCTATTTGTCCACAATGAGAAGAGGTATGTTTGGAAGAGCAAAGGTGAGGCTTTCAAACCTAATAACATTGTACCAGCTTTCAGGCATGGTGGTGGTGGTAGCATCATGCTCTACTGGTGGATTGCACAAAGTGGATGGAATAATGAAGGAGGAGGACTGCCTCCAAACTCTTCAACTTCATCTCAAATCAGCAGCTAGATGGTTGAAACTTGGACATGGCTGGGTGCGCCAACAGGACAATGATCCCAAACACACATCAAAACTGATTTTAGAATGAATAAAATGGGCTAACATATAGCTGCTGGAGTGGCCTTCCCAAAGCCCTGACCTAAACCCTGATGAAAATTTGTGGACTTTAAAGGAGACATATCACGCAAAATCTACTCTTTTAGCCCTTAAATACATTTTGTTGTGTACTTTGAGTGTGTAGGAGTGCAGAAAATTTAAGTGCATTCGGTCCCGGTGCTGCGTAGATATCTTTATATTCTTTTTGGGTCATAATTTTCAGCCTGTTCAGTTTTCTCTATTCTCTGTTACATTTTCTTTCCTGTTATGTCACAGTATTTGCTGTGGATCTGCTAAACAAGGACATGGATACCGATTTCGTGAATTCACCATTTTTTTCTGGCAGTGATAATGTAGTCCAAGTTCAGTTATGCCGAAGTTGCAAGTAGACAAGTCAAAATGTTCAGTTGTTGGGTGTGTATAACCCACATGATTCCTTATATCGCCCCCGGCATCAGAGCCTCTTCGAAGTGCCTGTTTCTCTAGATAATTGTATTGCTACTATCAAACTACAAAAATGGACGAACGGGGTGGAGTGGAACGTTCTGCAACCTGGAGGGGGGGCAAGGTGTGAAATGTCTCATTCATATTTAAAGAGCCCGCACCAAAATGAGCTGCTCTAAGACGCACATCAAAAGAGGGGTCTGTAGAGCTACAATAATGAGGAATTCAGACCAAAGCATTGCAGTTTTACTTACTATAGACCACAAGTATATGATTTACATATTAAAAGGACGGACTTTAAAGGATGATATGTGCCCTTTATTTTCAAATGTCCCGCCATTCGCAGATGACCCTATGTTAGGTGTAAAGTGCAATTTCTCAGCTTTCAGGAACTGTTTGAATTTTTCCAGTGGGACAAATTGTCACATAATTACAGTAATGCGCTTACACAGATATGTCGGCATTGATACGCTCTGTGTTAAAGACTGTTAAAGGCTGTTAACAGGTACGTGTATTGGCGGCGATGGCCCAGTGTTAAGGGGTTAAAAGCCAGGTCTGTGCCAGGAAACCAACCAATTTAAATAAACTCTACCAATTCTTCCAAGAAGAGTGGCCAAATAGCCAGCGAGAATTATGCCAGAAGGTGGTTGATGGCTACCAAAAGTATCCAGTCGAATGGGCATTTAATCAAATATTAGTGGAGGTGTATGTATATATTTGAGCCTTTATGAACTTAAAAAATGAACATATCTGAATTGTTCATTCTGTAAGCACAGTTTCTGAATCAGATTGACGGCCCCTGACAAAATAAACAGCAACTGCATGTGTTATTTCAAGTCAGATATGCTTCTTGTTCCTTTAACCTTGCTCACCCCACCACCCCTCAGTCCATTTTTAGTCTTTCCATGCTGGGCTGGCTGACAGCCTAAAGTCGGTCACTAGCTGCACTACGACCCATAGTGAAACACAATCAGTCCCCAAGCAGGATGCCTTTAGAGCGTTCATATTCTGGGAAAGAAGAATAATATACCTTCATCTCCTGTTATACAACTGTGGCAAACTGGCATTGTTCTTCCTCCTGTCCTCCCACAGAAATTCTAACAATCTCAATAACATCATTGTTTTGGCTCACCTCCCCTAAAAACTTTATCTTGAAACATTCCTAAATCCTCTAACCCTTCTTTCCCCCTGTGCAAATCCTTAGCCATTCAAAACACCCCACCCCACCCCCCACCCCTCTCCACTACAATTGTATGACCATGCACTAGTTTTGCTTTCAACTGCATTGCTCCCCAAGGACATCTGAGAGTGTCCAAGTGTATGCCCAGAAACTCCAGCCTTTAAAAACAAAGCAGAGACTTTTCACTGTTTGCAAATTGAGCCATTCAGCATTAGCCTTCCTGTGCAAACACACACACACACACACACACACACACACACACACACACACACACACACACACACACACACACACACACACACACACACACACACACACACACACATATATTGCATGCAGACATCAGTGAATCATAAGTTTATTTCATGTGTTTGACAGAGCTGAAGGACAGAAGACTATAATCCATCTCATTCTTCTTAGCTAATACAAACTTTTGGGAGAATGTTGATACTTTCACAAATCCCTCTGTACTTTTTGAAATGGCTGCAGTGCTGTGAATATACAGGCCCAATTTATTTTGAAATATCTTAAAAATGTTTTGCTCTTGTTGGCACATTTATGGTGGCTGTGTGTGTCCTGCTGAATCTGAGAGAGCCTTTGTGATCTCTCAAGCATGGATAAACATCCTGTGCCTGAAACATTTGTTTTAATATAATTCAAACTAAATATTTATATGTTCATCCAAAAAAAAAGAAAAAAAACTAATTAGGACATTGTTTCAGGATGTTTAAGGATGCTAATCAGAATGGTTGTATATTTTTGTACTTGTATCTATTTTTATATTTCTTAATGACTCAGCTGCAGAGCTGTAAACCTACGAACTTCTTTCCCACAGGGGTCGTTTTGAACTTAGGTCACGGTTGGGGTGGGATGGTTCAGAGCACAGCTGGCTGTTGTTATAACTATTATAATCGTGCTATTTCACTGTTTCTGTGGTTTTTAAGTAAAAAATATATTTAGATCATGGGAAGCTTGTGTTTTTATGAACAAATCAGTAAAAAGAATTTATATATTTTTTACATTTTTCCATTTGATCAGCTACAAAACCCAGTAAAAGATGCTGGACATGTAGTCAAGACTCTCTTTAAACATAATGTGCAACATATGTAGCTTTTTACTGTTCCAGTTTGCCCACTTTGACAAGGACTAGTCAATATTTCTCAGGTCAGTGACTTTATTTCGCAAGACCAACAACATTTACATATGTTTTGATTTACAGCGGGTGTTTTTTATGCATAATTACTTTGTTTTTCTTTGGCTTCATTCACTTGTTGTGACAATTGTTCGTACCCAATGCACAGGCAGATATGGATGCATGCATTTTGTCTCAATATAGAGACTTTCATGAGTCTCTCAGAAAGTATATGACGTGTATCTGATGACATTTACAGGAAATAAATGCTGCGAAGCTTTACTGCAACATGCTGCTCACAAAAGAGCCTTGTTGAGCCTTCCACCACATATTTAATACTAAATTCTTCTGCACTGAATACGCATGAACACAAAACTGTGTTTGACAACTATGCCACTGTTTGGCGGCAGCTGTCTTGTAAAAGTATCCTCCTCCTACTGGCTGAAAATTGTTTGGTGGTCTCTCCATTCCACAAACTAGCCGTGATGGTGACCATAGATGGTGCAAAGTGTACATCACGTCAACTTTTTTGAGCACTATGAGAACACCATTTGGTACTTTGGTACTCTGGTGAGTACATTTAGTCATACAGTCCTGTGAAAAACTAAGTACATCCCATGATTCGGTAGCTTGTAGAGCAAAGTTATACTAGTCAGTATAATCTTTCTTTTTCACATGACTGTACTTATCAATGTCAGCACAGTTTTGAATGAAAATAGCAAGTATATGTATGCATGTATGTAGTTAGACACAGCGCTGGTTTTGATTTAAAACAATGCAACAGATAAAGCAAAGCAAATGAGACCAAACAGGAAACAGTTGGACAGTCAAATACCAAACTGACAGAGTGGCTTTTTGACATGATGGTGGGCTGGTATAAAAACAGAGCAATGTGGGACAGGTGTGCAGGCAGGTGATGATAACGCAGTCTGGGAACCTGTCAGGTAGTCTGCCCCTAGAAGCAGTGGCCAACTTTTTAGAGCTTCCATTGTAGCCGTGATATCAGATTCAAGACTTCCTGTTCTTTCATCCAATCTTTGATTATAATGCAGATACATTTTCAAAATCTAAATTGTCATCAGCAGGCAGTGGGTGATGATTTTGAGATGGCATTTCAGCAGATGCAGTGTCTCTTCTGCTCTCTGCATGGACACCAATTGTTTACTCAAACAATACTACTCTGTATAACTCCGGTTAAAACTGGACTACAAACAGACCAGAAAATCTCAAATCTTCTGCATTGCTTACAGATTATGAATATTCTTATGCAGGTATCTGTGTATAGAGATTACCAACGTGGCGAGTGAAGAACACCAAGAAGAGTAAGTGAGGTAACAACAAGTAAAAAATAACAAATGACCTTTCATTACGGCAGCTTTAGATACAGAGAAAAGATCCTCCAAGATCTGCACTAGAACTTTAAGCATCTCAAATTTAAGTCTAAACATAATGACTTCCAACTTTGCACACAAACTTAAACATCTCAAGGCTCACACCTAAACATAACCAGTGTTAAGCTTATGCCTAAACCCAACCTTTCAGTTTGGCAAGCCAGTCACATACTAGCCATAACCCTTGCGGTGTTATCTTGATTTGAACTGCTTGTGCTCTTCAGGGGTAGGCCCCTCTTACTCTAAACAGGGGACTGTAGAAAATATATCCTATTTATAAGAGCCAACTTGTGGAAACGTTTTTAGTAACAAGTACCCACTGCCCTTGAAAAAAGAGTTGGCAACACTGCCACAGTGTTGCATGTAGTCAGTTGTAGTAAGATAACACAGTTTCTATAATCAGTGTTTAAACAAATTATTTGCTTAAGGGTTGAACACCAGTTTTGGAAGGACAGCAGCTGCAGGAAGCAAATATGAGTTTATACTATAAAGTGTGGTGCTCTGTTTCTACTGTAGGATGGCACAGATTTGCTGTTTGTAAGGCACGAGAAGAAGAAGAAGGTAATATAAGACATTTAAATGGAAAATTTCACAAATAGCTGTAAAAAAGAAACAAGTGATTCTAACATCCATGCTGGCATTTCAGATGCAGCCTGCACTGACGTTTTCCAAGTGTGAACATAAGACTTAGCGGTATCTTAGATGCATTTATATTAAAATGTGTTCCTATAAATGCATTTCAAGAGAACTTGGCTCACAGTCACAATCTTGTGATTGTGAAACAGCTCAATTATCTGCTTATTTAATTCCAATAATGCTGACATTCAGAGGATATGGCAGCAGTGTCATTCATGCTACCTGCCACAGGCTGTAAAGGACATTATCTTATTTCAAAACAGAAGAGGATGAGGAACGCAGATGGACTGAGGTGAAGAATCAGGCCCATTCACTCAGTCACCTAATAGCACTACATAAAATTGCATAACAGTGAAACTGAGACATTTTGTGCACACTGTCCTCTCATTACAGCAAATGACTGTTTCAAAAGGAGGATTCGAAAAGAAGCGAATGCAGATGTCAAAACTCTGCAGTTGTGATTACAAAACAAGACGGCTCCAGCTGATGCTGACTTTCACTCGTCTCCTCTGCCTGCCTTTTCCCCCTCAGTCCGGCATAAATTACAGATTAGTACTACACAACATGAACAAAGAGATAATTACAAGATCCAGGCCTTAACAATTTGCTATTATACTCCCTGTCAATGGCACTGCACTCATCCAGATGTATTGCTTTACATGTGAGGTGTCTCTTATTACACCCATAACAATCTCAGACAGCCCGTGTCTCTGGGATAGTAATGACATGCCGGGCTGTGGCAAGGCTCTCCCATTGTTCTCCACAGGTTGTTTATAGCTTTGTGCCTGATATATGATAACCAATAAGTGAGAGGTAGTAATTACAAGGCCAACACTCCAGCAGATCGCCTGATGAATGCGTGAAATAAAAGATGGGGGTTCTTTGTGGAGGCTTGTTATTACACAGACATACAAAGACTTGACATACGGCAGTATTATGAGCAGGCAAAGGGGGGTATAAGTAGCGTATACCCATTTCCACCAAATAGCAAAGTAAATAGCATTGAGCTTCTTAAAACAAATCAACTGCAAGCCAGCAACTCAGTTCTACATATTCCGATTCTATTCCCGTTCTGTGTTCAGGTCAGGAAGGAATAACACGATTAGAAGAAATAAAAACATACAAAGAAAGCACAACAGTATCCTATTGTAGGGGCCAGGACACACAGCAGCAGTGCGGTCAGACCGTGTGGCTCCTAGGCTAATCAGCGGCACAATGCCATCTATTCTTTATGGAAGTCGCAGAAGGAACACCAAAGAGGACCAACAGCCAAACTCAGACTCATTTGTTAATTTGTAAATTAACCCAGCAAGTTGCATCACACTCTTCTTATTGGTGCCAAGAGTTAGTTGAGACAATTAATAGCACTCTGCAGTAAGAATAAAGCGACATCCGTTTAGAAAACTATTTCTGGCTCAGTAATGTCCTGAGATATAATTTTAAATAGCCACACAGTCACAGAAACCATTAATCACCCTTTAGAGAGCCAGGCTAGCTGCAGCAGTGTTTTTTTAAACAGCTGTTTTCTTTAAGATGCGGTTCACTCAAAACACACTTTAAGAAATGGACTTCCTTGCTGAGAGTTAACAAGAAGATTAATTTTACTCTTATTTTCCATTTTTCTGTTAAACACAGGGCTAGAGCCGGTTAGCTTTGCCTAGCAGAAAGTCTACATTAGGGTTAGCCCCTTGTTACAGAACAAAGTCCAAGACTGTCATCACATAGAAATGCCCCCATAGTTCGTGTGCTCGATGTTATAAAAATATATAATATAAAAGGACTTACAGGTTTCATATATGACGTCATGCACACATTGCCTGAGAGGGAAAGTGTATTCCCCGACTGGTTGGAGACTTGTTGCTCAAAGTTGCCGGCTGTCACCAGGTGAAATTAGTCACATTCCTGTTGTACTTCTTTGAAGGCTGCTTAAAGTCCTCCGCCTGGTGCATATGTTTGGTTGGAACACTGTAAAGACAAAAACACAGGCAGATACACGGACATCCACACAGACTCTCGCTCTCACCATATGATGAGTCGCAGACACAGAAAGTATAATCAACAATCAGCTGACAGCTACAAAGCAATGTGCGACACAAATCAGGTGCTAAAGTAACCCTCAATCTACTGTATTTACCACCCTGTCATATGTTAGTCAGCATCATTCTTCACTCATTGTAGTCGCTTCAACTGCTCGCCTTTAAGTTGAGAAAAGTTTACCTTGTGGATCTGCCCACTTCTCATAACTGGTGTCTATTTTGCCCGTCATCACTTGAAGTCACTGAACACCATCAACTATCTATGGTTGCTGTTAGCTGCTTCCTATGTGAACACCCTTAAGGGATCAGGGTCGTTGGATCTGAGGCATGTGGTAACCCTCAGAAGGGAAGTGTGAAGCTATAAATGCTAAAAGCTAAAGAAAAATTACTTTCACAAGCGACATCACATGCACTCTGCTCGAGAGTTGTCTGCCATACTGGATGTGATGCAACCAACTAGGGAGGAATGTGTATTCTCTAACTGGTAAATAGTTGTTCCTCGAGGTCACTGGCTTTTGCTGGATGAAATTGGTTGCAAAGAAGGGGCACCAAAAACCTCCTTCTGATTGGTTTGGTTGCTAGCAAGTTGCCACAGTCACCTGTAGTTTGTCTTGAACACTTGCTAACTACAAGCTGAGGAAAAGTTGTACCTTTTGAAATGGCTGCAGTGCTGAGGCACAACTTTAATTTTCAAGGCAAACAGTCTTCATTTCCTGGATTGAAACACACTTTTTCAACTTTTACTACAGCTCTGGGAGAGTAGCTAGCCAGTGTTAGCAGACAAGTCAGCGTCTTCCATGCAAACTAGTGGCAACCACAGCAATACACCAGCAGCCAAAGTAATTGCAAGGAAGTTTTTACCAACTGGTCCACGACTAGTGGTTGCTAGATGGTCGCAGACCAGTCTCTAGGCCTGTGTGACTGGGCCTTTATTCATTTTATTGTCACATGTCCAAAATGGCAGACAAGTTAATGTCACATGGTTAGCGATCACAGACTGCAAAACCAAAAAAGCTACAATTTAAAGTTAAGCAGCCCCCAGCAGTGGAACTCTGCACCCTGAAATTGAGCTTTCTAACATCTTCTAAGTGCTGCAAGATGCTGTATCTGACTCCAATCTTTTACTGACTCTAATAGGTCCATCACATACAACTGTGCTCTGAAACACATCATTTCCAATGCTTTTGTGCCGTGCATAAACAGCTTGCTACTCTGTTGAGCAAATCCCAGTGCAGCACAAGCACACCGTCCCGAGAGCACTCACGCGGTACACTGTGATGTACCTTTGTTTGACAAATAGAAACAAAGCCTGACAAGAAAACACCAGGAATAGCCGCATATAAAGACAATGAGTTTTTGTGAGTTATTTCAGAAAAACAACCGATATTAATTCAAAATTCACCTACCAGCTCCTCTAAAACTTCCCACAGCAATGCTTGCATTTGTTTGATATCTTATATCTAGTTTGCATTTGCAAAACTAAGCTAAGAGTACTATACATGAGGGCAGCATCAATTTTCTCATTCCTTTTTTTTTTTTTTTTTTTTTAAAAAAGGCCAAGCTTGAGTGATGTAGACTGAGGGCCGGTTAACTATAATCCAGACTACTTCAAGAGGTAAACCTTGATCCACCAGTGCTCCCACCATAAGAGGCTTTGTGCCTTGTATAGGCCTGCTAATGCATCCTGATATGTGTTGCTTAGCCTAGAGAGAGAAATCTCTCCAACAATAATCTGAGGCCTTCTGAGGGCATACTCAGGCTTCAGTCTGGCCCTCTCCAATGACCCACTGTCTTTGAAGTGTGAACTTAAAAAAACGTTAAAGTGGAGAGTGGTAATGGAACTTCAGTCAAAGCTTCTCTGTTTGATTCACCGAGGCCTCGGTGCTGACGTACAATAAGATATCATCTCAGAGTCTGGAATGTATTTCCTCCCCCGCTCGATCAGGCTTAATTTGAAGCTGGAGCCTTTATTTTTTTCCTACCTGAAGCCAGATCTGATAAAGCCTTCTTCTAGCCTGATTTGTCATCTAGAAAGCACAGGAGTAAATTTCCTTTCATAAACCAAAGGTAAAATATGTCTGATACTACAAAGTGCAGCGTTTGAGCTGCAGATTTTTCACACTTCACTGGACAAGATGAAAATATTGGACTTTGCAGTTATCTTATAGAAATAGTTTGAAACTCAGGGGAAATTTTGCTTTACTGTTTAGAGAGGGTTGAAGTCACTCCCTTAGCTGGCATTAGACAGGAAAGAAACAGAAGCAGTGCTAAAGCAGTGCTTCAGTACTAAAGCTTATTGTATAAAGCTGTAGAAAAACTAGTTTTAAAAGTATAAAAACTAGATTTGAGGGGTTTGGGTGTTTTTTTTTTTGTTTGTTTGTTTTGGTTATGGTAGTAAACAGCTTTTCTGTCTCTCTCCAATGCTTCATAAGAAATCTTACACTTATAGCCACATACCATTTCTAAAAGATGCATATGGCCACAGTAATTCATCCACTGGGACTACCGTTTTGAAGCCTCAAGTTCTGCATTGTAGCCAGTGAAATTTTGGCTTTCTGGATACTAGAAATCACCATTTTCAGATGAGAGGGTGGAGTGCTGAGTTAATGCCAGCAAATAGCAGCCATACACTATATGAGTGCATCACACAGACACACTTACCTGCTAATTCAGGGGTAGGCAATTAATTTTCCCAATTATGGCCAAACTGTAACATCTGCTCTAACCAGTAACAGTTTATAAAGGCATCAAATTAACACTGAGCAGAATTGAGTTCAGCGCATTGGTGCAGCCTCCTGCAAGAGTCCCAGTTTCCCATGTGGCCCCTTGGGAAAATTAATTGCCCACCCCTGTGCTAATCAGTGCTAAGTAAGTAATTTTAAGTTAACCCCACAACAATTATTTTTTAGCTTGAAGAACCGACGAGCTCATGACACAGGAAGGTGCCCACAATTCCCAAGAATCTCTACTCCTCCTAAAGTATCGCTCAGATTTTAGTGAACCTTGCACACAGGTGATCCCCTGAAGGGTCTCCACCCAAACTGTGCACAGGGTTAAGATCACAAATGTGTTTTGTTTTTTTTGCTTTTTAACGAGCACTTTTTCATTTCACTTTCAGATGGGGATGATCATGATCTTATTGGGCATGATGATGGAGCGAGTGGCCCTCCCACATTAGGAAGACATGGCTGCGCCGTACTTAACCATTACGCTGACATGAGTAATATGATCAGTGCAATGACATATCTTTTATACAGCAAACCAGTGACAAGAAAACTTGTGACTTTCTTTCAGCACTTCACAAATTACAATACCCTGTGAACTTTGATGCATTGTGGGCTGGATGAGCTGCTATAACATTGACATTCTGGTCAAAGGTGAAATTTTGTTTCTGGACCGCAGTGGTTTAACCACAACCTTTTTAAAACATGGACAGAAGTTACCATATTTAGATGAGAGGGTGCTGCTTTCGTAAACAGGGTGTGTGCATTGCACAGGCTGAGACACCTGCTGCTTACAAGTACAAGTAAAATGCGAGATTTGCAAAAATTTCAAGAACCTGCAGTTTTTTGGCACTTCCAAGTCTTCATTTCTCAGCCTGGAGGTTGCTTCTTGGTTACATTTTTAAAAAAAATATGTTAACTGTTGAGATTAGAGCTGCACATATGAGTTTTAAGCAAAGCTCACAGCTGCAAGATTCTGTTTTGGCCTCAGCAAGCATGGCTTACTTTTTCAGTTTTTGTATAGCTTAAGCAGAGAAAGAGAGAGAGAATTTAATGTGTTAATGAGGGAGCAATGCTGGTGGAGGATTTTTATTTTGTCATGATGCTAAGCTACCAGCTGCTGGTGGCAGCCCTTTATTTAACATTAGATATGGGAGTGGTATCTCATATAAGTCTTATCTGCTCTACTGAGGCAAATAAGAATATTCCATGAATTTCAATTCCAGAGCATCGTTCTTATTTGTCAGTGCATTTAACCTTTTGTGCACTGGGCCTAAATGTTACCCTTCGGAAAGAGGCAGGGCCAGACGTGTACACATCTAGCTGCAGCAGACAGACTTTTAACACAGGGGCTAATAGAGACAGTATGCAGTTGACAACCCATTCAGTCCCGCAGGGCGAGGGGCCAGAATCCTTGAGTTCCAGCCCTGTTTGAGAAAAGATCAAATGCTCAGTGCGACAGCTGTGGAGCTGCAAGCTCTTCCCATTCAGCCACTAGATGGAAACAATAGCCTGCTCTGCACAATCGCCACTGCATTCATTTATTGCCTGTTATGCCTGATTCTGTGCTCGGCTTTGTCTCGTCTCATCGTGCCCATGAAATTATCCTGTTTATGTGTTCTGAGTATGCATGGGTCTTGTGTTTTTAGATCCCTCAACTGGTCTGCATTCAAGCACCTGCCCCTTCTGAAGTATCCTTTAGCAAGGCAGCAAAAAATTAAATTAAATTAAATTAAATCCCCACCAGCTGCAGAACTGCTTTGCTTTTATAGAAACTGGCCCGTGGAGCTCAATAAAGTTTCACATTATATTGCCTGAACACATTAGCAGAAATGGTGACAGAGTAATTTGTGAGTCAGCAACAGTGAAACGCCACTGGGACTATCGTTTTACCATAGGAACGGGTGATTTTCTACAACTCCGCTGGAGAAAAATAAACTCTGAGGAGCAGTAGTAGCAGGTTCCTTATTAGGGATCCAGAGGGGGAAGTTGCTGTCTCACATTTTTCACTTTTACAGAGTCCTCACAACTACTTATTAACAGAAACCAATCATTCCAGCGCCATTTGTTTTCATATCTGACTGCTTGGTCTGCATTTTATTTAGCTCACATGCTCATTTGAATGCATTTTAGAGGGAAATCTTGCATTTCATGCTACACTCATTTGACATCTATAGTTACACTGCAGATAAATCCTACCATATGCCATAAAAACCTGTTACACTGTAAATTTATCAATTTAACACTACAAAGTAAAGTTCTACCACCTGTTATTCACCATCTGCAGTACTATTTTTTTATGAATATTTAATACTAACCAACTGCTTATAAGTAAAAGTACCTGCTGTAAAAGCAATACTTTTAGAAAAGACAGTAATTAAAAGTGGACCAAAGGGAAGCAGGCTGGCCAATAAGTTCTGTGCTGCAAGTATTAACTGAGTGCTAATTTGTTCCCAAAATTAATCTAATACTGAAGGGCCTTGGTGTTACACCTGAGCTTTTACCAAAATCTAAAGCTTCCTTTGTCTAAACCTGGCACCCTTTGCTCTGTTACGCAGCTTCCTATTGAATTAAAAATGTTAAATGTTGCATTTAATTAATCTACAAGGGCAACAAAGCAGCGCTCTCAGTCCCAGGTAGGGGCCCTCTGCAGGTTCGCTTGGCACTTTGCTAAAGAATAACTGACGGCATGAATACCTTTTATGTATTTTCACATTGCAGTATTTCTTTTTTTGGTTTTCAGACATCTGGAATAGCAAGCCTCCTGCAAAAACCCACAAGATCCTCATTACTTACTAAGACTTAAATTCAAAGGTGACTCTCTGCATGCTATTTTTATTATCATATCTCTTCCAGCGTTTCAGAGATTTTTTTTATTTTATTTTGCTTTTGTAAACTGTAACTGCTGCCCTACAGTGTGTTTTTGTGTGAAAGCTATAAAATAAGTGGAGCCCGTTTTTCATTTAACTGATCAAACATCAGTCATTTTCACTTGCATGTGCAAACGACTATATTCGTTGTGGCATTGCAGCATTTATCCAAGCAAAGCAAAGCGCCTGAAAGGGTAGGCATACTATTCAGGGCAGAAATGTCAGAGGTATTTGACCATCCTCCAGCATCTGTCTGATAATTGTCCTTGTGTAGCGCTCGGGCTGAAATGTGAGCGTTACGGAGCGCCCACCCTCCTCCGTCTCCTCCTCCTCCTCCTCTCTGCCTCTCCCTGACTGAAGTCCCACCGAGCGGCTTTCAAACTTCAGTGTCGAGCCTGAAAGCGGAGGACGAAGAGCCGGAGCTGACAAACAGCCGAGGCGAAACGGCGCAAACAGCCAGTGTGATCGCTGCCTCTTTTTCTTTTTCTTTTTTTTTTTTTTTTTTTTTTTTTTGTTTTTTGGTCAGTTTGAGGATTTACGCTCAGCTCCCCGGTGTTTGATTTTATGATTTTTTTTCTTTCCTCCATTGTGTATCGAAGTTTCTGACTGTCACGTTTTAGTTACGGACCTTTATCTCGGCTGGCTGTGGGAGTAACCGCTTTAATTCAAGACTAAATAATAACAGAGAGCCGCTTTGAATACGCGGCCGGGGTTTTTCTGACGGAGAGCTGGCTGAATTTCGACCTGCAGTCGACATGGGGAAATAGCGGGGACCCCGTGCTTTATTTATTTATTTTACTCTTTCATGATTATTTCTAAAAGACAGAGCTCGTTTGTTTTTTTGTTTTTCTTTTGGCTAAAACAATGGGTATGGACGGTTGTCCGTTGAAGGTGGTGATTTTTTTGTGGTGTCTGCTGGTGATTTCGGGCTCCAGCTTTGAGATTGGTTCCTACGACCTGGAGCGTGACGGACCGGCCAAGTGCGAGCCCATCGTGATCCCCATGTGCCAGGGGATCGGCTACAACCTGACCCGGATGCCCAACTTCATGGACCACGACGATCAGAACGAGGCTGCCATCAAACTGCAAGAGTTTGCCCCCCTGGTGGCTTACGGTTGCGATGTGCACCTCCGCTTCTTCCTCTGCTCCCTCTACGCCCCCATGTGCACGGACAAAGTGTCCACCTCCATCCCAGCATGCAGACCCATGTGCGAGCAGGCCAGGGAGAAGTGTGCCCCCGTCATGAAGAAATTCAGCTACACCTGGCCGCAGTCTCTTGCTTGCGAAAAGCTGCCCACCAGAAACGACCCCAACGCTCTGTGCATGGAGGCCCCCGAGAATGAAACCAGGACGGAGGGGAAGAAAGGCGAAGGCATGCTTCCAGTGCCCCCTCGCCCCAGGCAGCCGGGCACAGGCAGCAGCCGCACGCCGGGCGGCGTGGACTCCTGTGAGAACCCAGACAAGTTCCAGTTTGTGGAGAAGAGCCAGTCATGTGCCCCACGCTGCTCCCCTGCTGTGGACGTCTTCTGGTCCAGGCAGGACAAAGACTTTGCTTTCATTTGGATGACTGTGTGGTCCATCCTGTGCTTCATCTCCACTGCTTTCACCGTGCTGACATTCTTGTTGGAGCCTCACCGCTTCCAGTACCCTGAGCGGCCCATTATCTTCCTCTCCATGTGTTACAACGTCTACTCTCTGGCCTTCATCATCCGCTCAGTGGCCGGGCCTGAGAACATCGCCTGTGACCGTGAGCACGGCGAGCTGTACATCATCCAGGAGGGGCTGGAGTCCACCGGCTGCACCATCGTCTTCCTCATCCTCTACTACTTTGGCATGGCCTCCTCTATCTGGTGGGTCATTCTCACCCTCACCTGGTTCCTAGCTGCAGGCAAGAAGTGGGGTCACGAGGCTATCGAAGCCCACAGCAACTACTTCCACATGGCTGCTTGGGGCATCCCTGCCCTCAAGACTATCATCATCCTCACTATGAGGAAAGTGGCTGGAGATGAACTAACGGGTCTGTGCTATGTAGGAAGCATGGACTCAGGTGCCCTCACGGGCTTCGTCCTGATCCCTCTGTCGTGCTACCTGATCATCGGCACATCCTTCATTCTCACAGGCTTTGTGGCTCTCTTCCACATCCGGAAAGTGATGAAGACAGAGGGCACCAACACGGAGAAGCTGGAGAAACTCATGGTGAAAATCGGCATCTACTCCATCCTCTACACAGTACCGGCCACCTGCGTCATAGTCTGCTACTTCTACGAGAGGCTCAACATGGACTACTGGAAGCTGAGGGGGCTGCAGATGAAGTGCGGGTCCTTCAGCGGTCACAGCAACGACTGCTCGCTTCAGACGTCTGTGCCCACGGTGGCCGTGTTCATGCTGAAGATCTTCATGTCGCTGGTGGTCGGCATCACAAGCGGGGTGTGGGTGTGGAGCTCCAAGACCCTGCAGACCTGGCAGGGCCTGTGCAGCAGGAAGCTGGCAGACAGGACTAGTAGTAGGAAACCCTGCAGCGGCGTCAGCTGCGGCAGCACACACTGCCACTACAAATCTCCTGCTGTGGTTCTGCACATGGCCAAGACTGACCTGCACTCAGACAACCCCACACATGTCTGAGACTGAGCACACATGCACACACACACACACACAAACACACACACATCTTTGCCCTGTGTAAGGAGCTGCTAAAAGACTTAATATGAAGATGAGGCGTTGAATCGAACTGTCACTTACTTCTGTGCTGCTGCCAAGGGAGACAAAGGTACACCATGAGAAACTATAAACAGTATTCAGTCCACAAAGGGAAACGCTCAGTATTGCTACCCATATGTTCCTGTTCATAGTGTTCTGTGCAGTAGACATGCCCAGTGTTGCAAAGACAGAAAAGAGACTTGTAGGGGAGGTATGTTGGGAAATATTAGCGTATTCTCCCTGAAAGTGGCATGATTAACTGTATAAATCTGTATAAATGTGTTATTTATTGTAAATATATTTAATTTAAGTTTCACCTTGGCTCTTACAGGATTTGTTGTTTAGATACACTTAATAAAAGGTCATGGGAAATTTAAGTGCCTTTTCTAAGACCTCTGGTTCTGGCCTTTTGAAGGATAATAAATTTGTGGAATTCAACTTTCTTGCCTTCTTCTTATTTTGATATCTGCCAGAGTCTGTCTTAATGACCATTTAACAGTTTCAACAATCTTAAATCAGTTTTAGTGGTGACAAATAGATCTCCCAGCTTTTCCTGCTTTCCTTCTTCTGGGATCCAAACATTTTTTTTTACAGCAGGACTGCTGCCGCATGCGTTGTCTTCCAAAGCGCAGGCTACATCCCAGAGGCGTCCCCGACAATAATCCTCAAAGAGAATTGCTGATGAATAGAGTGACAAAGCGTGGCAAGTATTAATGTTTGCATCATCAGAGGAATATATTTAATTAATGGCTGTTTTAATCCTTCCGCAGAATCGCTGTTGTTGCCCTCTCGCTGCTCTATTTGATCCTCGTGCAAACACTCAGCACTTTGATGTGAGAGGACAGACCTGAAGTGGATTTCAGCCTTATTGCATGGTTTCACTGACAGATTGAAGCTTAGCGCATGCAGCCAAAATTGTGGTTGCTCATTGAGTAGATGGATTATTAACTTAATATTCGACTTTATATGCGGTTTGTGACTCTTGGAGGCTGCGTTTCTGATATGGATTACGGAATTCCGCTAAGCAGTGCGTTTTGTTTGGCTGAAGAAACAATGTACCCTCACAAACTGCCACAAGGTATAAATAATCACTGGCTGATTCAGAGAAAAAGTATGCATAGCATTATTTTTCATTGAATAAATACTTTAAGTTGGTCTTTGCAGCTAACTTCTCCTAATAAACTTGATTTTTACTGTGCATAAGCGCTACCATCTCCTCACATGGTCCATAAAAAGTGAAAATAAATAGCTTTTACCTTACGGGACTTTAACAGTTTAAGCACCAACGTAAATTGCAACCACACACTGCAAGTCATGTGGAAATTAGTGTTTGACAGCAGTGACGTTTATTATGTCTGCGTGTAACTGTGTGCTGTGTCACCACCAGCAGCAGCAGCTCGTGGGAGTGATAGCTTGGAAAAATTGTGATGACCGGGAGCTTGTTTTCATTACATTACTGGGACGTCAGCTGGGTGAAGCAGCCGTGTGTTCGCTAACATCCCGGGATATTTAAAGTTGTTTTGTTTTCGTTTTTTTTTTTCCACTGCTTTTGCATTTCGGCTGAGTTAATAAGGATATACTACAGCTTGTGCCACCATTCAGTTATGAAATGCACTGCATTTTAAATGAAAGGCACATTATGTCTAGGTAGTAAATTAGCCACATTTCCACTTGGTGTGGTGTTGTGCGGATTTGTGCAATGCATGAGTTAACTTAAATTATTCCTTCCTTCTTTGGAATAAGATGTGGGTTAACTACCAATATCCTCCCCTCTTTTGTTTTCATTACTCAGCCATTGTAGATGTTGTCCATGGTTTTGGCGGGCGAGCGCTGCGAGTCCTGGACTCTGACACTGTGTGGATCACATTTAACTATTAAAAAGGGGTGTTTTGCTTGGAGAGCGCTCACGGCCAGAGACTCGGCTGGTGGTGTTTCAGCCACATGTTCCAGTTCATGAGCGTCTGAATGGGGGGGGGGGGGGGGCACGTGCTTCCTCCCCAGTTTACACTCCAGTGACATGACCCAGAGAGGCCAAACACTTGCCGTGTGAGACACAAACCAGCCTGTCCCACCTGCGCTGAGCTGCTCTGATTAGATAGGAGCTGCAGAGGGTTAAGCACTGAGGGCAAGTTTGTGTTTCTTCCTCTGTATTTTATTTTTTTTTTATAAATTATTTTTCCATGTAGTGTTGAATAACAAAATTTGTTTGTTTTGTTTTTTTAAAAAAAGGGTCAGCAACAGCAGCAGGATGTCTTTGCTGTGTTTCTTTTCCACAAGTATGAAGTCTATCACTACATTTCCAGGTCACTGACAGCTATTTTTAGCCTTTCTTTCACAGAGGAAAGGAATCACACAGCACAGTGCTTCAGATAGAGGCACGAAAGAAAGAAACGTTCATTCCAAAAACAGAGTTTGTTTGAGCTGTGGTTCTTTTGGCGCCAGAGATGTGGCTGCCGGGAACACCTTGCCTTCAGACACACACACACACACACACACACACACACACACACACACACACACACACACACACACACACATACATACATGCACACACGCACACACACCTGAGGTCTGCAGTGCTGGAGGAGCGCCAGCCAATCAGCACCGAGCTTGTTTTGAAGAAGACCCCACCCCATCTCCAGTAATGTCCAATTTCAGGAGTAAGTAAGCCCGGTCTCGCTCGAAAGATTTAGTTTGGCTGAGGCTCCGCGCTGTTTTTCTTCTCTTCTGGCTCAGGAGGTTAAATAGTGTCAGAGTCAGTCGCACTGAGCAGCAAGTTTGTCTGGGCCAAAAGTGAGACTACTCCCAGAAAAGGCAACACTTTTATTCATAGGTTTCTCAGAAATTTTTCATTGTGTTCACTGGAAGCTTTACAGTGTATTTATTGATTCTAATGGGACACAGTAGTGGTCTGTTTATCCAGGATTTGTACAATTTGTTTTCGATTAAAAGGCGTAAAAACACCTCAGCGGTTATCCCGCTTTAGCTGCTGACACTATGTTTTTGTCTGCTGAGGAGAAATCCCTCCATCTGGTCATGGGTCTGATTAAAGGCGATCATTATGGCATCAATACGCCTCCCTCATAGACTTAAAACCCTGCCCACCCCTGAGGGTAAAAAGAGAAAATAAAGCATCCTTCATTACCCTGCCCTCCCTCCTTCTGCAGTCCCTCACCCCCCTTGAGCACTATCCCTTTCCTGTGCTGTTTTGATGTGTAAATGAGCGCATTGAAAACCTGCAGGCCCCAAAAGAGATGCTTTCCATGAAAATGCGGCAGTCAGAGAGCACCAAAGTTCACACAGCTCACCACTCCTCGCAACCGGACTCCAATCAGACGCCCAGTACACGCACAAAAATCACACACACAACTGCACACGTACGCAGATATCACAGCTTGCGCGGTGACCTCTGAGGCGAGTTTGATGGTGACTTTTTGTTGAAATGAGGATTCATTGTCAAGCGGCAGCAGAAGAGACGGAACAGCTGAAGTTTTCTGCACCATTTATCCAGCCGCTGAAATGAAAGCACACAGACTGAGAGATGAAACGCCTGCTTGGGAGCACAGAGGGTTGCTCATTGTTTTAGACTTTCAAAAGTAGCGCAGACCATGTAATCAACAGCCATGCATACATCTAGCGTGGGTTTGTATACAGGTATTGGAAGTCCATCTCCAATTACCCGTTATGTTTGAGATTAATTTAAGGATCAACTCCAACCGTTGCTTGTCCAAGTTCTCATCAATATTTTCAGTGCTGCCATCTAACAACCACACTGGTAAGGAAAAAAGTCCATCTGCCTCACTAGATTAAAGGAAAGACAGTTCATTTGTATTTAAAAGACTCATATTTTCAGAAGGTTTGGTCAGTTTTAGCAAGTCAAATATTAAATATCCATATCAGACTGACCTGATATTTATTACTCAGTGGATACAGTCTCAACTGTAACGGTGCTTGATGTGAGCTCAAGGACACGTACCTTCAGTCTTCATTCTTTCATCTTCATCTAACGAGGGTAGAGACATGAACAGGAAGAAGTGTTCCTTTGAATTAAAATCAGAATGAACTATGAATTAAACATCATCCAAAAGGGACTCAAATCAACATTTAACCCCTTAACTGGCAGCAAAAAAATCACCTGACAAAAACTACATAACGCCTTCTGGTCATTATTGGCTCTGAACAACCCATTTCATAGCCTATTAATCGGCTGCGTCTCGTCCGCGGGCCGAATGAAGTGCATTTATATGGCAGGCTAGACCCGCCCATTTTGACTGACACCTCATTCGGCCAATCATGTTAAGAAATGGGTTTCCCAGAGCCAATAATACTCAGAGGGCGTCACGTAGCTTTGTCAGGTGATTTGGTGCAGCCAGTTACATGATTGGCCGAATGACGTGTCAATAAAAATGGGAGGGTCTAGCCTGCCATATAAAAGGGACTACAAACGGCCCGTCACCGGGCCCTTGCCAGTTAAGGGGTTAAACTTCAATGAACCAACACATGAACACACAGACGTAACAACAGTAGCGGCGCTATCTGCTCCTCTTCTGCAACGCAGCTTGTGAGCAGGTCCGCCCGTTTGTGGCGTTATTAAGATGGCAAATTAAAGAAAGAAAAGTTTTGCTTAGGTTCACTCCCACATATGAGAGGAGTTAAATATAATAAGCAACAGTGACTGAGTAGAGTTCAAGGTGAGAAAAATATATTTTAAAAAAAGTATAATAATCCTAACAAATAATGCCCTTATTGTGGTCTTCATTCACTGATACTAAAGACCATGAGGAGTGAACACACCACAGGCTGTAAACACACCTTTCACGCACTTGGAAACCACTAAAATGACATTTTACTTAATTTTTTTTTGCCCTGTTTTCTTATTGAATGGCTGAACTTTTCAAGGCATTACCTGACAATGGTGCATATAACATCGTAAATGTCAGACCGGACACCAAATGGTCTTTAATCTCACAGCTTCCTAGAGCAAAGTCTGTGTAAGTCTGTCCAGTTACAGAAATTAGCACCACCTGCAGTATCCATCCATCCATTTTCTTCTGCTTACCTAATTTACTGTCGTGGTTGTGCCGGAGCCTATCCCAGCTGTTATAGGGCAAGAGGCGGGGTACACCCTGGACAGGTCGCCAATCTATTGCAAGGCTAACAGGGAGACAGACAACCGTTCACTCTCACATTCACACCTATGGGCAATTTAGAGCCACCAATTAATCTAATATGAGGAAGCTGGAGTACCTGAGAGAACCCATGCAGACACAGGGAGAACATCCTCTACACTGTAAGGCCCCAGTCGAACGGTGGATTCAAACCTAGCTGTGAGGCGATGGTGCTAAGCACCATACCACCATGTCACCACCACCTGTAGCAGTCCAGTGAATTCATTAGTTGTCCTGCATCCCACCTCCCTCACCTAAAGGACATATGCTGTATTCTATTTGCCTTGGAAGTCAGATGTTGGATCTGGGAGTAACGGCTCTTCTGAGTTGAGTAAAGTCGGAAAAGCTAGGAAAAACAGGTTTTGTTTTGCTCCTGTCCAAGGTAGAGCATTCTTAAATCACTAAATAATAAAGTGCAATGCCTTTTGCACTTAAAAACAGCACTGCTGTACCTTCATGGATAGTATGGTCAGTGCTCTGCATATGGTTTGTTTAGCAAGTCACAAATACGCAACAGTGGCAGTACCAATTAAAAGTTTTACTACTGATTACGTTCACAGTCGCCATCTTGGATAGTTAGGTCAGGGTTGGCTGGGTTGAGTTGGAAATTTGACTTTAGGGGGCATTCCAGTTGAATATTCCCTTGGGAACTTGGAAATTCCGACTTCAAATACAACGCACTAATAGAGTATTTGCAGCACGACCATCTCTTGCTCGGTGTTACATCTAACAAAACACACCCTCTGACCTGAATTGAGATTTCCAGAGATCACGTGTGAAAACAGTGCTAGATCTGCAAAGACAGAATGCCATTAAGGATTTCAAGATGAGGGTGCAGCAGCTACAGCGTCCATGAGCCAAAGTGGAGCATTTACATCACTATTTGTGGAGATATTTCTGAATTTCTGTTTCAAGTCTGTGAGGGTCTGGGTGGAAGCAGTTAATAGTAACTAAAGCTTATTTATATAGTGGTTTTCACAAACAGGAAGCACAATCTCCTGGTGTATAAAACCACCATTTGTTCCACAGGTCTCCAGAGCTGGGCCAATATTCAAGGCACCAGCACCAAAAGACACTTTGTGAGAAAACACTGACTCTCTGGGATGAAGACATGTTGGTTCTCTAGGCACTGCCTAGAAAAGTTGTGCAGAAACAGCTTTATTGTAAATTACACTGGGACGAATGAAGTTAAAGATGTCAAAAGTACATACAGGTCAAAACGAATAAAAACGTGAGAGGCACAGATTAGCGTAGGAGCACTTTACAGGAAGTGAAAGTTTGAAGAAAAAGTTTCCAGCTTTTTGCTGTATCTTTTTTTTTGTTGTTTTTTCATGTCCTTTGATCAATAAGCAGAAGACAGAGAAGTAAAGCTTTCTCATCCCTCTGTACTCATTCCTGTGCTCCGTCTGCCTGTGGCTGAAGGAGAGATGAATCAGTGAACAGAGGGAGGTTCCACCGCTCGCTCTCGCTCTCTGAAGCCAACAGCATTGCTGTGATCACTGTTAATCTCCTTTGCCACTCTGCTGCCATCTCCTCAAATACATTCATCTCATTTCCAATAGCGTTTGCAGCCTCTTCTTCCTTTCTAATTAGGCACCGTCAAGATTTCAGAAGTCACCCTTTGGCGTTCTGCAGTAAGCGAGATCGCTCTTTGAGCGAGGGGGTCAGCCATGGCAAGTATTTGTTTGAGGGTTAAATCACAGCAGGCCTTTCATCATGTTGTTATGTTGCACGATCAGAGGCTTGGGATTATGTAGGTCAGACGTTGGAGAGTGAGAGCACCCCTTTTGTAGCTGCCATTTTTATTCAGTTGCTAGGCAGCACCCGCTCTAATCTCTTGTACCAAAGAGTCTCTCCCCAGAGAAAAAGAGAGGGAGCAGGAGTTACAAAGGACGAAAAAAAATGTGAAAAAAGCATCAACAAAGAACACAAACCAACGCGAGGACGGCTTTTAAAAGCACTCTAAAGGGAGGGAGTGGAAATGGACAGGATGTGGGAGTCTAAGCTCGGCCCTGAAACCTGCTCTGGCCCTCCTGAACATCTTTAAACCCCTGTGGACTGTTTGTGTCATTGACTCAGTAACTAAAGGAACAACAACAGCGGGTTACATTCAGCATTCAAAGCTGCGCCCCTCTGCTTAATGCCGGGAAACGAGAACTTAACATCTTTCAACTCTCGAGTCTAGCTTTTGAAAACAAGTGGAACAGCTCCGGTGGGTCAGTCAAAGCAGGACAGTTGATGGAAGTCACAATGTTGACACAGATTTCCTGTCACTGGGTACCAAAATGGATCAGAACCGCTCAGATCTAGAGCTCGGTCGTCTGGCAAAGTGTGTCTGCTGTCACACCGCTGCTACTGCTGCACCCCCATCCTAAATGTGCTCATGTCACGCTCCGCCATCAAAGGCTCACCCCTCGGCTCTGTGTTCTGAGAAAGGAGGCACACCACACCCCCACCCACTGATCTTCCCCTCCCACCCCAGCCCCGGGCTCAGTAAGGATCTGCTATTCTCCGTTGCATTCACACTCTTTGATTTGGAGTTTTGAAGTTTGTTCTTGTTTGCCTTTTTTCCTCTCTTTCTCTCTTTTTTTTTATGTTTTAATTAGTTCTGTTTCATATTGACTGTTTTGATTCATGGCGTTTTAAGATGATGAGTGCTCTGCAAAACTGGCACTGCAGCACTGATGGCTCTAATGCTGCCTGTAATCGCTTATACCTGCTGTCAGTCACTGAACTGTTGCAAAGACAAAGGAGGCCAATGAACTGTATAAAACACAATGAGTCAGTCTTGATCTGGGACAGTTACATCTTTGCAGGGAGTGAGGGGAGAGGACTGACAGGCTACCTTTATAGACTGAGCATAAAGTCTTGTATGCAAAGCCACGTGACTGCTGTTTTTGTTGTTTTGTTTTTGATAAAAACAGTTTTAGTTCAACAGTGTATTTATTTTCTTGTTCAAACTGAGGAGACACTTAGTACCATCCTCATATCTGAATGCTGCAATTAATGAGTTAACTAATCACTAACACTCTAACACATGTCTTCAAGAACCCTTCATTTTTTTTTTCTATTTTGTGAGAAAAATGGGAAATAGGTGCAGTAATTTATTGAAACATGTCCAAACATACATGGAAACATACAGTACATAAAGGCAAAAACAGAGTTTGTACAATTCTAAAAAATCTTGAAAGTCAGTATTTGGTATGACCACCTTTTGTCATGGTCCAGAGTCCTTTTGACCCAGTGTGTTTTGTTTTTGCTTTATTTTGTCTGTTCTGGGTTTCTTTTGTTGTGGGGTTTAGTTATGTTTTGATTGTCTAGTTCCTTGTGTTTCCAGGTGTTCAGTGTCCAGTCTGCATCTTTGTTCCCCCATCTGACTTCCTGTTTTATTTTGATAGTCATCTGGTCCCTGTGCATTGTGTTCACTTTTGTTTCCCCTTGTCTAATCAGTGTAATTTGGTTCACCTGTGTTCCCAGCTGTTTCCACCCCCCCCCCCCCCCCCCCCCCACCCCCACCCCCACCCCATGCTGCCTTCTGTCCTGCTGTGTGCTACCTGTGTGCGTATCCTGCAGTGGGGTCCTCTTCCTTGCCTGCTGCAGCATTACATGACACCTTTATTCTTCAACACTGCCTGAACTCTTTCAGGAAGTTTTCTTGCAATTTCTTTAAGTAGTCTTCAGGAATTGTCCTCCAGGCTTCTTGAAGGACATTCAAAGCTCTTCTTTGGATGTTTGCTGCCTTTTGTTCAGTTCTCTGTCAAGATGGTCCCACACTGCTTCAATAATGTTGAGGTCCGCGCTCTGGGGAGGCCAATCCATGACTCATAGTGTTCCCTTGCCTCTGTATGTGCATGTATGCTATACATGGTGGATCAAAATCTGATGGTATTTTTCTGCATTCATAATTCCATCAATTTTGACAAGATCTCCAAAACCACTGGCTGAAACGCAGCCCCAAACCATGACGGAGCCTCCACCATGTTTTATATTCACCTCTTCAGTACACACTGCATCCATCAGACCTGTAGCCACTGAGGTTCAGTCCACTTCTTGTGTAATCTGGCATAGCTCAGCCTTTTCTCGCTGTTTTCCTTCCTTAAGAATGGTTTCTTGTAAGCCACCCTTCCACTGAGACCATTTCTGATGAGACTTCAGTGAACAGCAGATGGTCAGATGCATCTCTCAGGATCTGTGTCAGGTCTTTGCTGCATTTTTTCCTGTTTCTTAAGGAAATTACTTTCAGACACTGTTCATCTGCTGATAGTTTTCAGGCCTGGCATTTCTTCCTTTGTCTTCCACTTTTTTTTAAAAGGATATGCCAAGTTTTCCACTAATAGCTCAAAGAGAAATCAATTTATTGGTATTGTATGTCTGTCAAATTACATTATTTTTGATATTTTTCATAGATTCAACTAAAGAAACTTGAACATATAATGCATTTTTGCAACAGGCTGCTAATAACAAAGTGCCCAAAGATACAATTTAAAATAGTTTCTTTGGTAAGTTGTTTGTCATGTGTAGACACGACACTGGTTCATCCCTTGAGTTAGATGCCTTTTAATGCTTGAATGATTCACAGGCCCGTGTTAAATGGCTTAACAAACAAAAAGCATTCCTCTGAAAATGGTCAGGTACTAGAAAGAAGGAGAAATAACTTTAGTTTAAAGACAGGCTGCAGTTTCAAGAGAGGTTCTATGCACCTAATAATAAAATATATATATATTTATAAATAAATATGATATATAAAATGTTATTTAGCAAGCTTCTTTATGATGCTTGTCCTCAGTTTCCAGTCTTTATGCTAAGGTAACTAGCAGTAGGAAGAAGCTATACATCCAAGGCTCAGACTGAAGCTATATAAGAAATGTTGAATTATTGCTTTAAAATTAGCACAAATGAGTGGAGAACATCAAACAGAGGGGTGATTTTACTCCACCAGACTTAATTGGCTAATTAAAGAGAGGCTCCGTGAATGGTGCTTGTTATTGTGGATGTGTGGAAAGCGGGGGGTGGGGATGGGAGGGAGTCCTCGATTTAACACCAGTGGGAACGGTTTTTTAGCCTTGTTTCTGTTCTTTGTTTGCAAGAATGAGTGTGTTAATTAACCTTTGCGTTCGGCACATTATGTAAGTATCCGCTCTGGTTGCCCAGGATTATTTGTATTCTGTAAATAAAAAGTGAATTTATTGAATAGGACAATTTGAGGCAGTTCAAACACATGTATCCAAAAACTTTCCTATCATCAATTAAGCCCTTTTCTAGCCAGCACTGTTGACTCAGGCTGATCACTGTACATTAGCCAGTCTGCATAGTAAAAGGAACCAGCTGGGGCCACACTCACTCCAACACTGGACCTTTTGTCAAGGTCTCAACCCCCTACAAGTAAAAGAAAAACCCTGTTGTATAAGACATTGTTCCTATTGTGGCGTGTCAAAGCTGTCATGCCAGGTCCAACACAGTGCTGAATAAACTGTGGTTTGTGTACATACTGTAACTGTAGGCTGTGGAAAAGGAGTGAGGCAACGGTCTGTGATGATCTTGGCGGCTGGTGAGGATTTGGCACGCAGACCAAGGGCTACAGCAGCAGTACCACATGCGGCCTTTTCCCTCAGGATAATAACTGCCTGTGGAGGAGAGAGGGAGAAAACCTGCAAGGATCAGCCTTCCTGTTCACACCCCATCATGCATGAGCTGGCAGGATCCTTGTGTTGTTATGGTCATGAGACATTTCCTGTGTGTGTTTTGGGGTTGCATCTGGGCTTGTTTACAGCCCTGGCTAGAGCCTCATTAAGTGGAACATGGTACTAGGCGGATGTGGGGGGAGTGGGGAGGGCTCAAGTGCCCATTAGTGGGGCCAGTCTATAGCCCCAAACCAGAACCCAACTGGGCCAGGTGCTGTGCGCCACAGCCTGGTTTCAAAAATACAGCCAAACAGAGTGAAGAAGGCTTACTCATTAGAAATGTGTGCATCATTAATTGCCAAAGAAAATCCCCTCACAAACCACCACATATATGGAGGTCTCAAATACAGAACTTAACAATGTTGGTGATATTCTGTGTTTATTTTCTTTTGGCAAATTCCATGAAAAGATCTTTTTTTTGTTCTTTTTTTTTTAAAGGTCTGTACTCAGGGGGTAGTGCATGCATTTGCAGACTTCAGTTGTGTGTTAATACACAGCTGATGGTTTTTATGGAAGCAGGTCAGCATGAGATTGACTAAAACTACAGCACCACATCACCATCATAATGAACCGAGAACTGGGCAGACAAAACTTGTTGGTAGTGTTTTGTTTATTAAAGTTCAAAGAAAGACTCAAAATAAAGATGTAAAGTGCGCATGATGCCAGGTTGTGAGGCTTAATTTAAAAAAAAAAATGGTAAAGACTCACAGAAATCCTGCACTGTTCAGTAAAAGGTAAATCAAAGCAGCAAAAGCAGGTACAAAAATCTAAAGCCAAGGTAAAAACAAAGCAGCTAGGAGCAGACAGTCCAACAGCTGAACCACAGGGGGACTGAAGATCTCAGACAGGGGAGCAGAAGACCTCATAACAACAGCCAGGCAAAGCAGTGTATGGTAGTTAAAGTGCATCCATTACAGAAAAAAGTAATGTGATTTATAATGTGTTATGCCCAGCGCCAGTAAAGCTGTGTGTGGATAATTTAGGACACATATATATATTCAAGTTATTTGATGAGTGGTGAAGTCTGGAACCTACGGATCTCAACAAAGAATGAGTTTTCTTCTTTGTGATGCTTTGCCAGGTTTTACTTCAGCTCTCTTCAGCAAGTGTAATGCAGCTCAGTTATGTTGTGATAATTTTGACTGGGCCGTTACATAATATTCCCTCTTTACCTTTAAAAACTCCTACATTTCTTTCTCTGTATATTTTGAGTTAGTGTTTATCTGCACGGTCCAATCAATTTCTCTGCATTTGACAGAATCTGAGCTGTAAGTAAAGCTCTGTAGACATCGCAACTCATTACTTCAGTCTTCTGTCAAAACACTAATAAACACAAGTGACCCAGTGCCATTGGAAGCTGTGCATGCCGGTACATCACACTACCTCCAGTGTGTTTTACAGAGGACAGCTCCAAGCCTGCTCCTAAGCATACATCCCATCATTCTCATGCAGGTTGAGCTTGATTTTTGGTTCAGTTCAAAGAATGCTGTTCCAGAGCTGGTCTGTTTTTTTGTTTTTTTATGTCTTGGCAAAGTCTAATCTATTTTTTCTGTTCTTGCACCTTGTGATGAACAGAGTAGGAAAATGATTTGCCTTCCACATGGAGAATGTCCTTGACTTGGCTTTATGTTCTAAAGTAGGTTTGTCTTGGAAAGGATCCTGTGATCATCCACCAGTACAGTCACTATCAGAGCCTTTTTTTTTTTTTTTACATTGTTAAGCTCACCAATGTGTTTCTTTCCTCTGCAAATGTACCAAACTACCAGTGTGCCTGCTATCGCTGATGGATTTGTTTTTTGCAGCCTGAGGTAGTCTGTCTTCCCTGCTGCAAGAGCTTCCTTGACCGCATGTTAAGCTGAAACAGCTTCCGAATGCAAACGTTACACTTTTAATTAGCTACCAACTTTTTAGCTGCTTAACTGACTAATGAAAAGTCCACACTTGTGCGTGAAACGGCTTTTGAGTAAATTTTCCAGTTATATTTAACCCCCTAGTCGGTGACTGCGTATTAAAGTTGTGTGAGTGTGTGACATAAATGTACACACAGGCAGGTGATCCAACTGGCGGGAACCAGACAAATACAGAAAGTAAAACTTAAACATGACACACAGGGTAAAAACCCCAAACTATGCAATTTTAATAATTCACTTATTATTTTGTGCCTTTCCTTGGAATTTATCTAAGAGGAAATGGTGTAAGCATGATGTAAGCATGGCCGCTAAATGAATGACTTTGAATAGCATGGGCACACTGAAGTGTTCTTGATACATCCTTTCTTTCTGTGCATATCCAAGTAGCCATCTTATTAATGTGTGCACAACTAGGAGACCCTCAGAGCTCCTCTCAGAGCGGCGGCTTCGTGAATTCCTCCGAAGTTTCACTGTGAAGCGTCTTGCAAAGACTGTGCAGCAGAGGACAAAGCAGAGAGGGATTAACATCTCCCGCCTTTCTGCTCATGCACACCCGCACTGTGTAACGCTTAACATAATCAAACATTCACCCAGTGCGACACACAACACAACCAAACACTCTTCTGGGGCTATCCTACTAAAACAAACCCTGGGCTAGAACCCCAGGGGCCAAGGAGAGAGGTGGAGGAGCTGAGGAGGCGGATATGAGGGAGGCCAAGCACTCATAGTGTTTATGCTGAACAGCCAGCGACTGGGAAACGTACGGAACACGATCCTCGTGTTTTCCTTACCCCAGCTAATCCGACAAAACGACAGAGGGAGCAGATTCCGTTACAGAGAAAGCTGCCACTTAGATATTTATCCTTGCTAAGGCAAACATCTGGCCCCGGTGGGCTTTTTTCATAGGGCGATATGAGTGGGTGTGATGCTCTGCTACATTTATTTGGGTGTGAAGTTTTAATTAAAAGTGAAAGCGATGCCCGCCGGCCAACCACCCCAGTTTACTCTGTCCCCCAAGGTTCATCTGCATGCAGAATGAAAAGAGAATAGCACTGACTAAAGGAAGACAAGCAGATGTCAGAAAATAAACAAATGCAAAGACAAGAAGAAAGAACAGTGACAGAGAGATGTAGAGGATTTATCTGCTCAGGAGGTGCCCAGGGTGTGAAATTTCCTCTCTTGCTGTTTGTTTTCAGTTGCAGTCAGATGGAACAGCCTGAGTTACAGACAAAGTGCCCATTGCCCTTACGCACTGAGACGGGCGTATTGCTTACAGAGAAATCTGCTTACTCTCTGGGGTCTGGGTTTCCAGAAGCACCCTTGCATGTAAGATCACTTCTGTCAACCGACTAAAGGGGAAACAAGAACCATTCTTCACCCAGAAAGAGGAAGAAAGCTGCAGGGTAATTCCCAGCATTCATACATCCTGTTTTGCATTTTTATGCTTAAAAGGGACATCTTCATAACATCTCACAGCTTTTGCATTGTGGTCACAGTCGTAGCAGCAGTTTAGGAGCAAGACTGAGCTCATGTTGTGTTTACCAATTGCCTCCGGATACAAAGTGCTGGGGCCTCATTTACGAGCTGGCACATGGAATCCCTCATCGCTAAAAAAAGCTCATTGTATGTACACCTTGTTTATAGAAATGCAGGTAATAAAGCTAAGCCTTCCATCTATCAGTTGTAATTGCCTGTGTAGGAGGCAGAAACTGTGTGAATGAGCTTCAGTGCCCCCATGTGATAAATGTTCCAGACTACTTTTAATTAAAGTCGGGGCTGGATTTGCTGACTCGGTGCAGGGAGCAGTTTTAGATTTCTCTGTCCAAATTGTGTTTCTGTTTTTTATGTTATTAGTTCTCAGACTCTGTAATCTTTTGTCGTGACACTTACCGTCCATGCTGCCTTTCAGCTGAGGTTACAGCACTTAAATACACAGTAATTTACATTCATTTCCACAAAAATGGAGCAAAATTCTTTACTGGGGGTTTACGTTGGACTGTTCCCTGGCACATTGCATTACCAGCTCTTCTTTTCATCTTATATTTGTCAAATTATATTTTCTAACTGTAAAACAGCCTTAGTATCCATTGTTAGGATCCTCTCAAACATTATCCCGCTCGCTTTCTTGCTGGGCCTTTCACCGTCTGAAAGAAACACTTGCCTCGGATCGTATCACTGACAGATGTCCAGCACATGGATAAGCTAATGAGTGTCACCCCACCTGACTGTCTGCCCAGCTCTTTGCCTGAAAGACTCAGACCTATCATGTGTTACCTGGCCGTGCTCTCAGTGTGAGAGGATGTTAATTGGCGGTGAGGCGCCAGTCTCCCCCCACCAGTCCTCTGGCGTCAGTCAGAGCCAGGAAAGGTGGCATAAAGCCTGGCCTCGGAGCGCTCTAGACTCCCTGGGTCCAGAGGGAACAAGGAGGGTTGATCCAGTGTGTGTGGAGGCCATCCCTTAAGCACACACCTGGAGTTAACTTGTACGCTCGAATGGAAAACGTGCCCAGAGAGCAACACAAGGAACTCAACCTTTTTTTTTTTCTTTCTGTCAGGAATAAGAGTGAGAATTATTTTCAATTTAAGCGCCAGAGTGGTTCAAAGAAATACTCCAGTCTACTGCTTAGTGCCATGCAGAGTTCCCTCCTGGCTGATTGGAGTTCACCCAACATGTGTGTGTGTGTGTGTGTGTGTGTGTGTTTGAGTGTGTGTCTCCTGGCTCCTGTCTCCCGTCCGTCTGCCTACCCTGGATTGGACTCCTGTCGCCTTCGCAGTGAAGGGCCACTCAACCTGGGTGGATATTCTTTCCCCCCACATCTGCTACAAATTTACCAGAGCCAAGGCATTCAAAGGCTCCTTTATGGAGCCGTCAGCAGCCCTGTGACTGCTTCCTATAACACACAAGCACACTTGGTACACTTATACACTTTGGCACAGATGAACACACAAACACAAAGGACACCCGTTTTGCATTCATGTGCACTTTTACACTTTTTAAACATTGAAATGCACATTTTTTTAAAGCAGTTTGTTGTCTTTTGTCATTTCTGTCGTTCTGCTTTTATACAAAGACACACTACATAACCACTTTCAGTTGCTTACTGAACCAAAAATCTGAACTTAGGTCAGCACCAACAGCTGCAGACGTTTTTTTTAAGTGAATCAACCGTGCATGGTGGAGAAGTGCAGGGGTGGTTATTGGGCCATTACACACTTTAATCTATTTATTACTGACATCCCTCTCACTTGGCATATGCACACTCCAAAGGAGCATTAGCTGTGACAGCAGCAAGGCCACCATGTAACTTTAGATGGATCTGATCATAAGAGAAAAGATAGATACAAAAAAAAAAAATCCAATACGAGCTGATCTGGGGTAGCAGGAAATTATTCTACAGCTATTCTTTTCTATAATTGGATTACAATTTCAATTCCCTCACAGGGAGGAAAACGGATTTATGTGTTTTCCTGCTCTGCTCATCAGAGACATGAAAATATACTGTAATTTTAGAGCAACTTGCAAAAACTCATTTGCCTTCTTGCCAAGAGGTAGATTGGCAGAGCGATATCTTGTACAGCAGGCATTTAGTGACCATCTGCAGTCATTCAGCTTAGCCTGAAGGCCCATTTATACTCGGTGTTGTTGCCCTCGCGAGTGGCTGCTTATGCAAAAGGTGATGTAACAAGCTACTCTTTGATGTCATTTCTGCACATTTTGATTTTTGCAACCTGCTGAAGACACGAGTGTATGATTGTGTTGGTTTTTAAGTACCATTTCAATGGTATATCAGTGAAGGGGCTCAGAGATTCCCAAATTATACAGAGGGGAGATGCTGTAACAGCTTGAAAGGAAGAGATTTTCTGGAGAAAAAAGAAAAAACTCAGTTACTTCTTTGCTTCCAGTTTTGATTTAGTCTACTCCTATGACAGCACTGATGCTTCTTTTTTTTTGGGGGGGGGGGGGGGGGGGGGGGGGGGGGGGGTCTGAATGGCATCACCTATTATTCAGGTAAATACTGGAGTGAGTATGATGGACTCTCAGCAACAGTATAAACGGTGACCGGACTGTGGTGATGTCACAGTTGGCGCATGACACAACCAATGCAGCATCCATAAGTAAGGTGTAGCTCTGCCCACATAACAAATAAATAAATAAAACATAAAAATCTTTTGTTCTTGGAGAGCCACAGCAACAAAGAGTTTATTGTATCCCATCTATGCATGTCATTCATAATTTGGCTGGAACATTTGTAACATTGGTTACAGCAAGCAGCAACCTCCAGAGATTATAAAAAATGAAGCCAACGATTGTCCACAACAGTTACATTCATTGAACGGCCACTTGAGGCTGGTGCCAAAAGTGAGCGATACAATACAGTATTAAAAATGGACGCTGCTTCCAGGTTTACCCTCAACCTGCATTCTTATAAAGGCCACCAGGGGGGATTCCTTTGGTTGCAAAAAACAAAAAGGGATCGTGAACTAAAGCAAACACTTTCCTGACAAGTTTACGGGCTCAGGAAGTCTTTCCAAGTTATGTTGGTCATTAAATCTATTTTATAAATTATGGTCATTCTAAAGGCCTTTACACACCAGATACGTAAAATTCATCCAAATGTTTTGTGCATTAAAAAGATTTTTTGGTCTCAACTATTCTTCATGCAGCATGTGAGCTCATAGCTCAAAGGGCGCACAGGTATGCAGGTATATCAGAGTGTAAAGGCCTTAAGAGTGCGGTTTCACAGTCAGATCTGCCCCTCTTCCGTCACATGCAGCTTTAAAAATGCCAACATGGGGACAGCTCGAGGCTTCGTAACGGGATTTCACCAACCAGTGGGTGACATCACAGTGCAAACACTCGCTAACTACTATCTGAACTACTACAAACTGGAAACAGTACTTTACCATTGCAACCAATACATTTTTACAAGAAATAACTTTTACTTTGAAGGCAAATGTTCTCTGTTTCTTGTAGCTAGCAAGTGCGTGTAGACGTGTCGGCGTCTTCCATGCAGACTACAGGCAACTGTGAAATTTGCTATCAAGTAAAGCAATCGCAAGGTTTTTGCCAACCAGTCAGGGAATACTTATTTTTCATTAGTTACCAGCAGGTGCCAGATGGTTGCAGACCAGTTTCTAGGCTTGTTTCTTAGCACATGTCCAAAATGGTGGACAACTTAACGATTTCATGTAGTTAGTAAAATCTCAATATACAGTGTATTGTAATACTGTCCTTGCCCCCTGGTTTCCTAGCTGACCTTCTCTATCAAATGTCCATTTTTCTTATTTTTCAGTTTGACAGAGCCGGGTTTAGCTGTGCATAAAAACTGGAAACATGGAAACAAATAGCCTAGCTCTGTCCAAAGGTAACAAAATCCTTCAGCTAGCACCTCTAAAGGTCACTAATTAACACATTATATTTCATTTTTTTAAACTCGTATGAAATCCAACATGGAAAAACAAGTTTGTGAGTGTGTTCCCTCTCTTTCAGTCTTTATGGTAGGCTAAGCTGCGCTTGCCTTGTACCTGTAGCTCTGCATTTGAATCACAGATATGAGGGTGGTAACAATAAAATGCCATTTATTACAAAAAAAAAAAAAAAAAAAAAAACTAAAAACACATACTTTTTTAAAAAGCCAAAGGTAAAAAAATATAATTTAGGGGTAAGCTCTGTGTCAGTGCATGTGTCTCTGTGCCTGCTGAAAACAGTGGGAGGAAGTTAACTGGCTTTATATCATCCACTGCTAAGCCTGCAAAGAACCCACCGATATATATAAGCCTATTCAACATTTGGAATCACTGGCTCGCCTGAACAGTAAGATGAAGCCTCAGTATGAATCATGAAAGGCCTCAGCCCACTTATTACGTCTACAAGTTTGACTGCCTTTCATCTTCCCTGTAGCGCGCTCATCCAATTGTTGCTGCTGCCATATCTGAATCCCCGAGTTCAAAGAACTCACTGGGTGATTCTACGGTTATTCTCTGCAGTCCCTTTTCAAATTGCCTTTAACATTTTTCATATTTGTGTGATGATGTGAATCTTAAATGAAAATATTTCTGATAAAGAAAGAGGAAGAAGTGATGTGAGCAGCAATATAGCAGCATTTACCTGTGTCATGAAAAGCCAGCCAGAGGATATAAGCACTTGATGGTGTTGGCATTTGTTGCAGTCATGGCAGAGGGGTTATGTGAGTGATATGTAAATGCGGCTGTTTGGTCTACAGGAAGACTCAGACTGTTTCAGAAGAGTGCAGGATTCCCTTTGGGATGAGAGCGCTGCATTCCCAAGAGAAAAAGCCATCCTCTGAACTTCTCCGTCTCTGTACTCTCTCACTTTTCTCCCCTCTTACTTTGGTTATATCATCAAAGGGAGAAGACGCACATCAGTGGAGAAAAAAATTGGGGGAGAAGGCTCTGTTTTGTGAATAATGCATTAATAATCATTTGTACTTGCACTTAAAGCAGAAGGGAAAGAGAAATTTAGGGCATGTCGCTGCTGCGGTCATGTGAGTTGGTTTTCACGCTCAATTTTCGAGACACCTTCATGCTCTGTGAATGATTATGTTACTTCACTTCTTTCTGTTCTGGCAGCCTGTCAGGATTCCCCCCCCCCCCCCCTGCTTGTCCTCATTTTCTCTGTGTGCATTCCTGCAGCTGCCAGCCTGATAGATTATTGACTGAGCTCATTCTGAAGTGTGGCATGATATGACACAAATCGAGTTTACACTCACAGCTCAAAACTACCTTCGGTGTCTGCTCCAGCAGTAAGAGTCTGACTCGCTGTGATGGCACCGGTGGGACAGGTGTCAAAAATGCAGCAAGTAGGCCTCTGTATAACTTCATCTTAAGCTGAGGATATGTTCCAAATGTACAAAGATTTTGAGAAAGATTCTTACAGTGACAGCTGCTAAAGGTACAGATGCGCAGCTCAAAAACAGTCACAAGCCTCGAGTGACTGCAAAGACCAATACACATGATTTGAATTATTTTATGTACTAATCTATTCACCCTTTCTTGTGCCCTCTAGGGAAGCATCTGTATTTGTTATGTTCCTAAACGCTTCCTTTTATTTTGTCATCTTTATAATAATGAACGTATCTTTTGAAGCCTAAGAAACACCAGCTTTAAAATAAAATTAAGCAACCTCTAGCAGTTGTACATGAAGGGCATGTGAATAATGTGTTTGGTTTTCTCCAGCAAATCCTGAAGAAATCCATAAATATGGATTTTCTCAGATTTCTGAAAAGTCCATGGGGACTAAATGGCATTAGATGCCACAGGAAAAGCTTAAACCTTAAATTGACTGGTTCTTATAGCACTTTTCTACCATACTTACCTCATTCACACCCATTCATACAAGCACTTCAGTATTCTGCCCATTTAGTATTTTACCCCTTTAGGTGACTTGCTCTACCTCCTGAGCTACAGACACATTACATGTTGATGTGAGTGACATGACACACAAAGTCACATGTAGGAGCACTTATTTTGGAAATGCTCATATAGATCTTTTTGGAACAAGCGACTGATATTGTCATTCGGATCGGAGGACACATTGGTCTTCCCAGGAGTTGAGGTCCCAGCAAATTCACACCAATGTCAGACTGTGCAATGCTCAGAGAAACTGCAGAAAGACTCTGCAGGTGTGTTAAATGGTAAAGTTCATGACAGCACAATTAGAAAAAAAGACTGGATAAGCATGACTTGTTTGGATGGGTTGCCAGGAGAGAAACTCTTCTCTTTAAAAAGAACACTGCAGCACAGCTTAGGTTTGTGAAACTGCACCTGAAGAAAAAACAGGACTTCTGGAACAATGTCCTTTGGACAGACAAAACCAAAGTGGTGATGTTTGGTCATAATGCACAACGCCAAATTTGGTGAAAACTAAACAGCATATCAGCACAAACACCTCATACCACCTGTCAGGTGTGTAATGGGGGAGTGATGATTTTTACTTGTTTTACAGCCACAGGACCCGGGCACCTTGCAGTCACTGAGTCGACCATGAACTCCTCTGCATGCCAAAGTATTCTGGAGTCTGAATCATGGGGTGTACTTAGTTTTTCACGACTGTAGTTCCAGGGATGGCCAAGAGAGTCAGTCTTCATAAACCCCCATGTTTTACTGCCCAGTTTTAATCTGCATCCACACAGGAAGCAATTCACTCAGTGGGCGTCACATTGCAGATGGTCGCTAGAGGACATTTGAAACTCTGGTTGCCTAGGTAATCCTCAAATTATTTAGAAGTAGTTTTATTGTAATGCATACATGTAAATAAATGCAGGGGTTTTATACAGTGTATTGAAACTGGTATTTTACCAGACTCCTTTCACACAGCAGTCAGAGAAAAATTCTAATAAAATGAAATAAGTATCCAAAGAAATTCACAGAGAAAGTACAAGTAATAAATCTTGTTGCTGCACTGCTTCTCACTTCACTGTATGTCAGCTCTTCAACAGACATGAAAATATTTATAGATTATTTCTCCCTTTGTGGCAGCCGTGCATGGTGTGAATTTGTGTATAACTCACCTGTTAACACAGTATTAAGGCTTGAAGTTGAGGCTCAGGTGAGCCTCGGGCAGATGCTGTCACAGGCAGGAGGTTTCTTCCTGTTTAAAGGGAGTTCTTTCTCTCCACTGGTGCCGAGTGCTTTCTCACAGGGGATCATATGACTGTCAGAGTTCTCTGTCTAATGTATGATATAAAGCACTGTTGAAACAGCTGTTGTTGTGAACTGATACTATACAAATAAAATTGAACTGAAGTGAATAGCTGCCAGGCTTCACATCAGCTAACATGAGTTACTGAACTGAAGTCCAGTCTAATAATTTTAGTAAGACTCTGTCCTATTATTTTTTTTTAGATCTCTATTAGCTTCCTTTAATACAGTTTAATACAGTTGTTTCCATAAGGTCCCAAAGTAAAGAACAAACTAAACTTTTACAATTAAATAAAAACTCATAAAGAAAAGAACAAATGAAGGAGGAAATAAATATGACAAGTACAGTAAGTAAAAGTTAAAGTATTGCAGCAGCTTTATGAATGATTGAAGCACTGTGACATTAGCTAGTATCACATTTAACCATCCAGGCCCTCAGCTGTCCTGTTATGTGGTCCCAGTGAAGTCATTTCTTGTCTGGTGGAATGAGAGCAACAAACACACTTGTTCCCCTCTTGCCACATGCCCTCTGCTCTAACTTGGACCTGAGGTAAATATTTGCTGGGTGGGTTGCTCCACTCTGCTCGGCCACATCCACACGCTGTGTCAATGGGCCCGTGATACACCGTTACACTCAGTTTGCACAGAGCTCAAAGGTGCACAAGCCTGCACAAGGCCAGTGTTTGCTTTTTGGCCTGAGAGATCACCTGCTGCTACTGTTTGGGCTTTTATCGAGTTGTATGTGCATGTGTGTGTCTCTGTGTATGAAATATAAATGTGGAGTCAACAAGGGGAGGTTAATGCATCCAAACAGATTGAATTAAGGAGAGCAAATCCACATTATGTAAGGAAGTTTTTCCACATTCCACACCACGCATTAAGTCATAAAACAGCACAACATGCTCACAGTCATTTAAAGTAAAAAAATTCCTCCGACGTCATCCACCAAGAGGGGAAAAAGCAGCTCAAACAGGAGAATGTCGTGCCGTGACCCTGTATAAAAGGCAGATGTTGTTTGGCACCGGAAAGTTTTAAAAGGCATGTTAAAGTAGCAGGAATTTGGGCAGTACTAGGTGCAAAAAAAAAAAAAGAAGAAACATGGAAATTGACAAATTCTTTTAAAAAAAAATGTACCTCGGGAAATCAACCAAACTAAAGGGGGGGGGGGAATCAGTCTCCCACAGAGGCGGGGCTAAAGGGAGGGCTGAGGTGGTGGTGAAGGTAAAGATGGAGGCTTGGATGGTGCACTGAGTAATTTGGATGAGGTGGAGATGGGGAGGAGGTGGGTTGCACGAATGAGTCTGCAAGGAAGAATGACAGGTAAGCAGTGAGATTTAAAGTATACAAAGTGGAGACTGATTGGCCTGAATAACGCGGGCAGAAAGATGATTGGACTAGAGTAATGACATCAGCTTTGGGTTTGACAGCATGGAATGATGTGAATAAACTATTAAGAATAAACTTGCAACCAAATACCCAGGAAAGCAGATAGAGGAGTGAAAATAGATCTTCCTTATTGAACTTACGCCTAAGCTACATTTTGTTAGCTCCGCTACCTCACAGTTAAATTGTGTGGTTCAGTTCAGCTGCTTTTTTATTATGGGGCAACTGCGTCTTCTTATGCATGTTTATGGAGGCAGACCTGTGCGCATTACAGTCGCTAAAACACACTGAATTTTCAACCATTCTTTAAGTGCTTTTTCTCGGTTTTCATTTCTGATAGAATTTTCTGGTTTCCGCTGAACTAAAATAAGGAATAAAACTCTAAACTGCAAAAAATATTTAACTAAGATCAGACAAAGACAAAGACGAGTTTGAAAGTCCACAACTGACCCAGGATCACAACAGAAAGCAACACAAATAACACACAGGGTAAATAATTAATAAATGCTATAATCTGGCCCCCTAAAGTGTGGTCTCAAGTATAGCATACTACTGTACATGCATGTATTTTACAGAATGCCAGAGGCTACAGAAACCCCATTTTTGTCCTTTGTTTATGCAAACCCACATTTTAGCAGCTGGTGTATGGCCATGATATAGGGGAAAGAACAGGAGACAGTGCCACCAACACATCAAATTCTGGTCTAATTAATAGGCTAACTCCTATTTCCCATTAATGCCAGATGCCAAACTGCCCACATATCATTCGGATAAAACGGGTCATGATGAAATATTTCATCCCAAGATTCTCAAATTTCATCACAATCCATCAATACTTGTTGAGACACTTCAGTCTGAACCAACACAGCAGACAGACTGACATTGCCAAGAGCTGTGTCCCTAGCAGTGCCTAATGTGTAACATGGGACAAGGCCATAAGCACGATATAGCCGCTGCATAATGAGTCATCATAAAGGACTGCTAACCTTTTATCCCTGCTGAGCTACCTGTAAAACATTTTCAGTGGTACATGCCAATGTGTGCAGTCATTAACTGGTCTGACCTCAACAGGGGAGTGAAAGTTGGGTGATTAATGCATGCTTCAGTGCGTAGGATGGACTGTGTGAGGAATGACAAATACTTCGCGTTTCACAAGCTTGGACAGAAAGCGATAGATCCACAAAACTCCTAAAACATTAATATATCAAGGCTGTGTCACGAAGACAGTGAGACTCCTAAAATCAAAGTGATCTACTTCTCAGAGTTCATTAGAAGTTCATTTAAAGTATGTACTCTGTTTTGGTGTTGCGTTATTTTGTGAAAGTTAAGTCAGTGTTAACATGAAATCCTTATGTATTGATTAGGGGATTTTTTTTTTTGTAATATTTATATGGGGAGTAACTCAAAAGTGTAATAAAACATACCAAAGTGAAAGATCACTTTAGGTTTATTATAGCTGAATGCAGCTGCCGCCATGCCTGAACCCTGCCACTAATCAAGTGCTACGTTTCCACTGACTTTTCACATCTCTGACCTTTACTCTGATCCATCTTAGCCTCTACACCTGTTGCCAAATTACAGATGGCTCACAGGCTGTCACCACTTCACTCCTAAATATTTCATCAGGTCCTGCTGTCCTCCTTGCACTCTTCTCTGCCACATACATCACACATACACACGTGTGCACACACAGACACCTCAGTTTGGCTGTTTTAACTGTGGGATCATCGCTGTTACCTGCACACACCTTTCCTGGGGGAACCTGGCTCAGACTGCTGCCACGCTGCATTTTTGCAGTAACGTTTCTCAGATTATTCAGAAATTATTGCACACAGTTAAAAAAAAAATTGAAAGCATTTAGTTAAAGTTGCACAAGCCAGCCATTTTATTAGGTACATGTTGCTAGCACTGGGTTGGACAGCCTTTTACCTTCAGAGCTGCCTTAATTCAACAAGGTGCTGCAAACATCCCCCAGAGGTTTTTGGTCCATGTTGGCATGACAGCATCACAGAGTTGGCTGCACATCAATGATCTGAATCTCCTGCTCCACCACATCCCAAGGTGCTCTGTTAGATTTGGATATGGTGACTGGAGACCATTTGAGTACAGTGAACTCATTGTCATGTTCAAGAAACCAGTTTGAGATGATCTGAGCTTTGTAACATGGTGCGTTATCCTGCTGGAAGCAGCCATCAGAAGATGGGTACAATGTGGTTATTAAGGGAGTTTAAATGATGATCATTTGGTACTCAGGGGTCCAGAATGTGTCTAGATAATATCCTCTACACCACTGATACAAGGCAAGACAATCCAGTCTTTGGTGAGCCTGTATGAACTGTAGCCCCAGTTTGCTGTTCTTAGCAGACAGGAGTGGCACCTGGTGTGGTCTTCTGCTGCTGTAGGTAATCTGCTTCAAGGTTTGATATGTTCCTCTGCATACCTTGGCTGTAACAAGTGGTTATTTGAATTTCTGTTGCCTTCCTATCATCTATAAGCAGTCTGGCCATTCTCCTCTGACATCAACAAGGTATTTTCACCCAGAGAACTGCCGCTCACTGGATATTGTCTCTTTTTCAGACCATTCTCTGTAAACCTTAGAGATGGCTGTGCAGAAAAATCCCAGCAGATCAGCAGCTTCTGAAATACTCAGGCCAGCCCACCTGGCACCAACAGCCATGCGACATTGAATATCCCTTAAATCACCTTTCTTCCCCATTCTGATGCTCAGTTTGAACATCAACAGGTCACCTTGGCCATGTCTACATGCCTAAATACACTGAATTGCTGCCATGCGATTGGCTGATCGTTTGATGAGCAGGTGTGCCTAATAAAGTGGTCAGAATAATTGATTCAGTTCTATGATGAGAACATCCAAACCCAACCAGACAGCTTCACCTTTTTCCACAGTGTTTTCATGGAACAGTTTCAGTCCAAGTTGCTCATCCTTCTGTGAATAATGAAGCCATTTATCCTCCAGTACGACAGCTTTGGCTTCAACATCCTGTTTGCAAATAATTTGTCTTCTACACAGATTCAGATGTTCTGAGAAATGAACCAACATCACAGCATAAGACAATTATTTGACATTTTATTATAAAGTGGATATAACTTGCTTGTCAAGGCTAGGCTAGGCTAGCCCCCCCCCCCTTTAAATCACAGACAGCAGTGATGTTGGCCTCATCAGCTCGGCACAAATAAAACAGGGAGAACTGCGGTCTTCATCCATAGCCTTTATTGGAAATTCTTTACAAGTGAATCCTCAGAACTTGCCCAAACACAGCTTTTGAGACTATAAATATATATATAAAAAAGGAAGTGTAAAAGGATTTAGCAGTTGCTCCAAGTATAAAGAAAGCATTTACAGTCAGATCTCATTTTGAGAAGGGCAGTTTGCTCGTTCGTTGAAATGTCAATTTTTACAAACATTTTAAACAGCTGATAATCGTGTCAGGAAGAAAGCTGAATTTAAAGAAAAGTAATACAGGGGATCAAAACAATCAGTGGGTGAAAAAAATCAGGAAAGTCTTGATGATAACAGCACTAGTAAAACACAGGCAAACAGCACAGCACAGTACAGACAGAAGAGGGCAAACCAGCCACTGCCACATCAGTATACAGGTAATATATATACACATTGCTGGCAGGCAACCAAAGAGCTACACATGGTTTTCTGCACACTAAGAGCTAAAATATACCAGCACTATGAAGCGCCCCTGCAGTGAGGCAGGTGGTACAACAGTTCAGCTAGCACCACTGACTGAAGTACTTGGAAAATGCTGGCAAGAGTAATAAAAGTGCAGGTATAGAGCGCCACCTGGTGACTACACCAGGAAATGTGCTGGAAAACCTTTGATTTCCTTAGAAGAGCTGCTTTAACCCAAGTCTGAGTTACTAATTCAATGTAGCTGAGCCACTGGGCTCACTGTGTGTTAAAAAAAATGTCAAACGGATCATTTTTGCTGTGATTATACGATAAGTAAAAACTCATGACATGCTCTGAGAGCCCTGTTTAAACCTTGCAATTTCCTGGGTGTAACCAACTATTTATTATTTACAATACCAAATAAAAAGTGCAAAAAATATCAAAGTTTAAAAAAAAAATGCCCCCTTTTTTTTTTTTTTTAAACAAACATCACATCTGCTGTTTTAAACACGGTTTACAAATGTTTATGCACATTATTTCAATATAGTATGGTCCTGCAGCTGCTGGCATATTAAGTGTACTTTACACAGGAGGAGTGCAAACTGACGGATCATTTGAGGTACCGGTTCCTTTAAAGTGGCAGGGCACTAAAGAGGAGGAAAAGGTCAGACAGTTCTACAAGCGCAGAGAGAGAGAGGCCGTCCCTGATAACACCTTGGCACCAAAAGCTGGGATGAAACCTGCTTCGTTTTACCACTAAAGTGACGGGTCAGAAAAAGCCCCTTTCAGACACGAGCTCCTTACCTTCAACCTGATGGCTTCTTAGCACCCAGATCTTTCTCCTGTCTTGTGATTGACAAACCATTAGCCAGTGAGCATGTGGTTTCACAGTGAGATCCACCCCTTGCTCGCCACAACTAAGATGATGAAAACGTTCATCTTGAGGTTTCCTAACGGGATTACGCAAACCAGTGGGTGACATCATGGTAGCTACATGCATCGTTTTAAACTGTCTGTGGTTACCACGTGAGCCACAAATGTTCTGCACATATTACATATGTCCTGTGGCTCTGAAGCCTGAAAAGTGACTTGTGTCTTAATGACAGAGTGTTGTCACTAAGATTAAGGAAGCCAGCATCTTGCGTCTGAAAAGGGCTCGTGATCTGCAGTCTCAACCCAATAAATTTAAACCTGGGCTGGGAGGGGGAAAAAAAAAAAAAAAAAAAATATATATATATATAGATATACTACATCTAGTAAAATCCTATTGTGTTTATCTATTAACTTGGAATTAACCAAAGGTGGTAGAGAGATGTTTCATAGTAAGAGCAATTTACAAGTGACAGCAACCAGCAAACTTCTAGAGGGTTTCAGACACATCAACACAACCTGTTACAGTCAGTGACTCGTCACAGATGTTTGGTGGGACAAAGAGCCAGTTGGACTCATCCTGAAGCACACCAGTAAAGTCACGTCTCGATTAAGTGCGAAGAGTGAAGACAAGACCTCGGATTACACTTCACTCATGTTTGGAGAGGATAAAAAGCAATATTTAAGTCAAATTACACTTGTGTGAGGTTGTCGACTTTAAATCGAAGAGTCTGAAGAGCTATGAGGATTTCTCGATTATCACAAATGTCTCATTTTTCTTGGTTGTGGGAAAAAAAAAACAAACAAAAAAAAACACCAATATTAAACATGTTACAAATATAAATCAGTTTTCTTCTCTTGTTTTTCCAAAATATGAGCATAGACTTATTAACACAAAAAAAAAAAAAAAAGTCCTTCTGAGGATTAGGTCCCGCTGGCTGTGGGGGGAGGAGGAGATGAAAAGCTCGTGGTCACTCTTCAGAGGAGCGGGACAGAAATTTTTAAAGCAAAGAGACAAAAAAACCCCCAAAACAGCAGAACAGCACCCTGGATTTCACGAGCGTTTCTGTCTCTTGGAATGTCGTTGCTGGCTGGAGCGGTCCTCGTCGCTGCTCACCGCCCCGCTGTCACCCCGGCCCCCACGCTTACGAGTTCTCCGTGTTTCTCGCTCGCCGTCGCTATCCTGCTCCCTGTAATCCTTCCTGCCTGAGGTGGCAGAGGTCCTCTTACTTCTCCTCCTGCCATCATCATTATAATCATCATCATCATCCTCCTCCTCCTCCTCTCCCCCCTCTTCTTCATCATCATCCTCCTCCTCATCATCATCCTCGTCATCCTCCTCCTCCTCGCTTTCGCTGTCATCCTTCTGTCTCTGGCCATTTCTGGTTTTCTTTGTATGTGATTTTCCATTCGTCATCTTCTTCTTGGGCTCCTCTTCTTCTTCTTCCTCCTCATCATCATCATCATCATCTTCTTCCTCCTCCTCTTCCTCCTCAGATGTTGCAGGAGCTTGGCTGACACGCTTGCGTGAACGTCGCCGGATGTAGCTGAGGCTAGGAAGCAGCTTCTGGAGCAGCTCAGTGAAAGTCTGCTCCGTCTTGACCATACAGGAGAGCACGGTGCTGCCCTGCTGGTTGTACTCCTCAGCATTGGAGAAGACCAGTTTCACATCTTCCAGGAAATCCTGGGCGTGGCGGTACGAGCCCTGGCTGAACTTCCCTAGCATCGTCTGGAAATCCATGGGCTGAGAGATAATATCCAGGTAGTCCTCTGCCTCCTCTGGGGAAACAGGCTCCCTGAAAGGGGGTTAAGCACATGTGATGAGTGTTAGACTGAAGACTCAGAATCATAATATGTTTCATGTTTTATAAAAGTCAAGACACATTTGTCATTCTTATTAAAGATGTTAAAATTTTACATGGAATATGACTGCAATATGGTCTGCAGTTTAAATCCTGGAAGACATTTATTGGAGACAGACACAAATCCCTCTGGGGTTGCATCAGGAAGAAGATCCAGCGTAACAATCTGCCAAATCAAACATGAAAAGCTATCCACTGTGGCGATCTCTTGGGAATAAGGGAGCAGCCAAAAGTAGCTTTTAGTGTGACACGAGTCAAAGTGATGAATATGTCCTCCAGCTATCTTATCTCTTCAACATGTTTGATCAGCTCCCTGAAGGCTATCCATCACGTTTAGTGCAGTAGTTCCTGTTACTATATTGCTTTCGTTACAGCAGTAAACAAACTCAGCAGAAGAGCAGTTCAGCTTGTTAGCTGACATTTTTGGGAGGGTCAGGAATGTTCATCCTTATGCATTTATGTCATTTACTGGCAGCCAAAACGTCAACTAATTTAATCGTTGACATTACATTTTTTTATTTTTATATCTATACATCTCTCTCTATATCTAAAAAAATTTTTGTTTGTTTTTTTTAAATTTAAATACCTTAAGCAGGAACTGCTCGGTGATGAAAACTCATACCATGAAGCTCCAAGCAGTTTTTTTTTTTTTTTGTGCTGATGTTCATGCCAGAACAGGTTTAGAACCGAGTCAGCAGAACATTGATGAGTTTTCCAGGGGAAAACTGACTGTTATAGCACCACATCTGAATTCACTGAGCCCTTTAGGAATGAACCACTCTTTCACAAATGCAAAAGCACACTGCATGGCTACCTGCTGGATTTTATAGACCTGTGGCAATGAGACTGAAAACACTGGAATTCAAAGATCAAGAGGTGTGGCCCAATTCTCTTGTCCTTATGGTGTCTGTAGCTAATAGTTGAAAGCTATTCCTGTCCGTTTATGGTTGCTCGGGAGTCAAAGGGGCTCCTGCGTGACATACTTGTACTGTTTTACTCACCTGAAAGGCCAGCTGTAGCGAAATTTCATCAGCTTCTTGAGGATTTCTTCACACCTCTCCAGCTCCAGCGCCTGCCTGCGCACTCCTGTCTGGGAGCTCTGTCGCACCTGCAGAGACCACACACACAAAAACAATAATTTTAGGACAAAAACAACAAAACCGATCTATTCTAAGCCCTCAGTCAACTCCTTACCAGTTCATCGATGTCTGCAGGGCTGCTGGGGCCTGTTCTCTGCTTGCTGCTCTGATTGCTAGAAGAGGTCGACTTCTTGGATTTACTTTTTGAGCTTTTCTGCCGCGACGCAGACTGCTTATTTTTCTTCCTTGGTCTCACTGTGGACGATGAAAGTAGTGATGGGTGTGACAAGAAAAAAGAAAAGGAAAGTAGAAATTAATATGTACATGCTACAGTTCTTCCCATGAAATCAATCCCTGCCTAATTGTTGTGTTATTGACATTTTAACATGTGACTCGAACCATTCCCAGGCCACCACGACTTGATCATTAGCCTGTCGGGAGCCTCACGCTTGAAATGAGAAAGATAACCAGCTCTTAGGAGCGCCCACACTTCTGTTGAAACTTCTGAATCATTATCCTTGACATGCAGGCCTGAACTGACAGAAGGGATCATCCTGCCACATACTCTGAGTGAAGCCACAGTGACACATTCAAAGCTTCAAAGCCAGGTCCAGACCTGAGCTGTGCTACATCACACACAGACAATGGAGACACAAAGAGGACAACGGCTGAAATTCCTCATCAGCATTCCTCCCATTCTCAACCTTCAACACCAAGGACCCCCTATTTCCAAAACCAACTTGGGTCTTAAATCCTTAAAATGATCTTTTTTGGACTGTTAATGTATTCATAACAATGATTAAAAGGTATAGAATTTTTTTTTTTAATGACAACTTGAATAAACTAAAAATTCGGCGGGATTCCCCATCACCTCTTTACTCGTGGAAATGAGCTTGGTTATCAAGTTAAAATTTTGTGAAACCTGGTCCTGATTTTCAGAGTAAGATACTCACAGCTGTGTCCCATGGCTTTGTAGTCATTCTCTTCTTCGTCCTCTTCCTCTTCTTCAGAGTCCTCCTCTTCAGAGTCCTCCTCATCGTCTTCCTCGTCTGAGTCTTGCTTGTAGTTCCTGCAATGGAAAGTTCACCTTTAAAGATAACTCAGAAAGTAAAAGGCAGACACGTAAATGGGTTTCAGTGACACTGGAGGTGGAGCTGCCGTTTGTAGAGCACCGAGCCTCTTCTGAAAGGGGGCTCTCCTTTCACTATACACAGCTTCCACACATTATCAGTGGGGTGTGTGATTACTGATCACATGGTACATTGTTTATTTTGTTAGATATCTGTTTTTTAGACTGAATTCACTGTGTTAACCTGCTGTTAGTCAGTGAATGACAGATTGGATTGCATGAGTGATTGGGGCTAAGCACAGTTTGATATCCATTGGTTTATAAGGTGTAAAGTTTACGTGTCATGTGCAAATTTTTCCACTTTTTTTTATCTACGTTAATTTCTGAGAGACTTTGTCACGTTTACAAAGGGGAAAAAAAAATGTAAATCTACAAGAAATGTCTGGTAATACAAACATAAAAGCTAGAACATTAAATAAATTAAATATTTTATAATGTGTAAGTGAGGCGCTGCTGCAATATATCAATTTATACAAACAGTGGAGGACGGTTACCTCACGCGGGAGCCACGTCTGGCCACAGTGGGCTGGCAGGCTGGGCACAGCCACTCTCCATTGGGGACCCGGTAAAGGGCCGGTCGAAGGCAGAACAAGTGGAAGGCCTTGTTGCACTCATCACAAAGGATAAGCTTCTCATCATCACCTGGAAGAGATCAGTATAAACCATAAGATGCTTGCTTCATACTAAATTTTTCTGAACTTAGTAGCCCCACATTTTTGCACCCCACTCTCACTATTCCTGATCTTCACATCTTTACTGCCATCTTATCACTACATGTTCACCTGTTGACCTGCGGAGCGGTCGGCTCAGTATGTAGACCTGCCTGACATTACTAGTCTGATGTGCTGTGAACCTGCAGTTGTTGACCTGCCACGATCTGGGTCTAGACTCCTCCAATCTCAGCACAGATGGGTTCTCCCTGAGCACTAGACGAGCAGAACATCATTTGGCAAGTGTAAAATTACTTCACTCAAACAGGACCCAACCTTCACTGGGTCTACATGAAAATGAATGCCACAACAATCCAGCAAATATGGAATCAAACAAGCACTGTTTGTGACTGTCCTCTCTGATATCTGAACTGCACATAATTACAGTGAGAATATCTTCCTATCTTAATAATGCTCCCATAAGCTGCAAATAACTGCTGACATGCATTCACTCGCACAGAGTGGAGTGGAGTGTGAAAAACACTTCTAACCTTTCCTGCGACAGACTTTGCAGCGAGCATTCTCAGCAGACATGTCCCATTTTATGCAAGCGTCCAACATTCCCAGCAGCACATGCATGCGGGAAAAGGTCTGGGCATCTCTGATAGCGGTCTTCCACTTCTCAACCGCTGTTGCTACCTAAGGAGGAAAAGATATTGCACAGAGGTTAACAGACTCCATTCATAACACTCTAAAGCAGGTTAATATCAAATTAACTGGGTAAAATGTTTTTGATAAAGCGTGTTAACATTTCATCTCTTTTCTCTTACCCTGGCCTCTTCTGCCAGCCTCTTCTCCTCATCCACCTCTTCAGCTTTGCTGCTTTCCTCTCCTCCTTGCTTCTTCTTCTTCTTCTGCTTAGGGGCCATGAACCCCTGCAGGAACTTCTTGATTACACAGGCCTGAATAGTGATGATGCACTCACCAAAGTCTTTCAAGCTCTCCGTGTCTTTCAGCTGTAAAGAAAGGATCATGAAGCAAAGAATTACAATTCAAAACGCAGATATACATGAGCATTAATGTACCCAAACTTCACTGAATAATAAAAGCACTGGGTGCTTCATATTAAAAAATACAATTACAGTGCTTGCAAAGACAGATAAGGCAGTTTAACATCTGACAGCACACAGCAGATGATTTCAAAGCATCTGTCTAATAAACCACCACATCATCATATTTTATGCTCACTGCCTGATAAGAATGAACGCTGAGTACATACTGTGCCATATTAGATTTTAAGCAGATTTTCACTAAAGACTGAGAAGTGTCATTTTGTAAAACCAGTCACCTTATCTTCAATGTCCACGTTGTCATCCAGGTAACCTAGGCCTCCCTTGTGGAGGCGCGAGGCTATTTCCTGAATGTCACTTCGCAGATATTTGAGCAGCTCTGTGTAGCCATCACAGGTCCTGAGGCCCAGTCTTGCTTTTCGGGTCAAATGGATGGAGTGGACGATTTCCTGATATCTAAAACAATGAGGGGACATTTGACATTACATTGTCACAAATGCGTCCTTATAAATTAAAAAGGTAGAAACTACCGGAAAGCAAAGCAGGGGTGCTGAGATGTGGTAAGACTGCAGACTGGATAGTTTTACGCGAGTTAAAATGATGTCTAATACTGCCTTCACCTGCTTTGTACATTTGTCTTTAGTTCACTCTCTCTGACTCCCTGAGGATGAAGAGCCTCCACCAGTTGCTCCAGCTCAGCTGGATTATCACATATGAACCTGCAATTGGAGGCAAAAAAGTTAAAATGAAGAGAAGATTAAGTGAAAAATAGGATGAAATTAATCAAGTGAAAGTAAAACAGGAAACTAGAGAGAGGGGTAGACACTTACCAAAGATTCTGTCCCTGTTTGGGAACAGTAGTTTCTATACAAACATCTGGTGCTGCCCCCTGCTGGGCTCCTTCACAAACAGCACCATCTACACTCCCATCATCCTTTTCAGTTCCTGCAACATAACAATTGCTTAGTATCGCAACATAAAGCTGTATGTGAAAACCTTATGTCTCAAAACACACACATTAACTACTAATAATGTGCAACACAAGCCTGCACACACAGCAAACCAAACCAGACACAAGGAAGTGGAGGAAACTTTTAGCGAGGGGGTTACATCAAGCTTGTGAGTAATTAAAAATATTCACTTCATTAGAGTCAAAGAAACCAAACATTTTTTGAAAACGTACTTTTAGCTAGTATACCTTGTGAATCAGGAGCAGAGACTGCCTCGCCGCCATCCTCCTCCTCGGCCTCGGGCTCAGCTGGTTTGTCCTCTGGCGGAGGGGTAAAGCTGTAGTCAATGCTTTCATGCACCCAGCCTTTCTCGATGTACAGACCAGGAACCACGTCAGAGAAAAGCCAGTACCTGGACAAAAACCATTACAGATGGTTAGAATTTTCAATGGTTAAAGTATTTCCTGTTAATATACCATTGGTCCTTTAACCGTCAACACAATCACACCCGACTTGCCAAGTCTAGGACTCTGAAACATCTAAAAGGCTCCCTGTGGTATTATTCACAGACACCCTATTCATTTATCTATACAGCCTGCTCACTTACTATACAATATATCCCTATATATTACAAGACAATCAAAATTCTTTGTGTCATCTGTGAGCAGACGGGATGTTTTGGCTCATCTGTGTCTTTAACCACTCGTGTTCATCACCAACCTGTTGTGGTTTCTGTCGGTACCCAGAGGAGTTCTGCGCATCACTTGTTTTGCTTTGGTTATTCCATCCTGAAAGGCCCTCTCTGCAGCCGCCCTCTGTTTACGCATCCGCTCCTCTTCAGCCTCCTTCTCCATGCGCTCTGGAGAGGAATAATGCAATTACAAAAAATAAAATATGAGTCAAAATGATAATTATTGATCCGGCTTTACACCAAATGCCACTGATTGTTTTTTTTTTGTTTGTTTTTTTTTTTTTAAAGATTACTGTTGGAGCAACTCTGTACCAGAACACATCTCACACAACATATCTTCACTTAATGTGGTGAAATGACAAGCTTATGTTCTTCAAAGACAGCACAATTTAAATTGAATTGCTCCAGTCCCTGCTACAAACTGTACCTTTATTCTGTCTGTCCAGCTCCTCCTTCTCCTTCTTGGCCTGCATGGCCATCAGTCGCCGGCTCTTCACTGAGCTGATCATGTCCTCTGGCTCCGGCTCAACCTTTACTTCTTTCTTGACCTCCTTCTTAGAAGAAGCCTCTTTTTTCTTATCACCTTTAACCCCCAGAAAAAAAGTGTCAATATACTGGTTGTATGTTGTATAGGTATTTACAAGGTCTGTAGCTACCTTGCTTTTAGTCTGTTGGCCCCCTACTTTTGGGTGGCTCCTCTCACATTTTTGAACTTAACCTTTATTTTGAGCTCAACTACAACACTAAGTTCAAGGATGTATCTGCTTTCCCTGACAATTCCCAGGATATAAGGTAGACAATTATACTTATGTTAAAAGAAAAAAAGATAACACAATCAACATTGGAGAAAAGCCAAACAGTATCTGAAGTGTACATTTAAGTCATAGCTATATATCAAGACAAATAAAACTCGTGATCCCTCCTACCTTTGCTCTCCATCTCCTTCCGCCGCTTCTTCTCAGCTCTCTTGCGGTCATTGGCTTCTTTAAGCATTGCCAACCGCTCCTTCCACAGCTCGGCTGACCGCTGCTGCATTGCATCAACATGGTCTTCCACAGAGTATGTCATGAGGATGCGGTGGCACAGTGCCACTAACAGGTTGACCTTCTCCTCGGGGCTCAGCTCAAACACCTCGGTTGTTTCAAGCTTCTCCAGGAACTCACTGGTCACCACATCGTCAAAGCCACCCATGGCCCCAGAGTCTTCTGAGCCCTGGCCGCTTTCCTCACCGTGAGCATCACATGGTCGCAGGCACAACCGTGCCAACTCTGATGCAGCGTGCATAGTAAGAGGAATTTCAGATAAGGGCATGTCGAGCTCACTGTAACCTTCAGCCAGCTCATCCTGCAGTAACGTCTGGAGCAGCACTACCAGCACGCGGTTTAGGTAGAGGAAGCCAGACCGTTCCCCGGCCAGTGCTTCCATCAGAGCCACTGCTGTGATGGGATACTGGTCATTTGGCATCAGCAATCCTGCGTAGCAGTGAAGGAAGTCCACGACCATGGCCACATTCCCAAACAATGTATTGGGCAACCCCTCAGGCATGTCCACAAGCTTGAATGCCGGCAGAGGTTTGCCGCCTTCAATTTCTTGATCCTCATATCTACGCGACTGTTCACGGCGGCCCAGCATCTCCTTCTCTCGTCTCTCCTTGGCCTTTTCTCTTAGCTTCTCTTTGAGTTCTTCACGCCTCTTCTTCATCTCCTCTTTCCTTTCCTCTTCACTCATGGCTGCCCATCGCTTCTTCTGCTCCAGAAGCTCCCAGCGTTTCTGTACTAGCTCCCTCAGCTCCTCTGGCAGACGGCCACGATCATCTGGGGACAATGTCTTGGCAGCTTTTGAGATAAGGGAGGAGAGGGAGTTCTTCTTATCCTCTTTTCCCTTGTTCTCCTTGTAGTAACGAAGGAGGTGGAGAGCCATAGGGTGCAGTGGCTTCCCAAGTTTCGGCGTACCCATGCCAGAACTACGGGCTCTCTTCTTAGGGCTCCCTGCAGGGCTGCTCTTAGCCAGATGCAGCAGAGTCATCTGCTTCATCTTTGGCGCCTTAGCACCAGCTTTACCATCCTTTTTGGAGGCTTTGAGAACACTGAGCTTCTTCTCACCAGTCTTTCCATTTTTCTTTCCTTCTTTTTTCTCTCCCGACTTTTTGCCAGGCTTCGGAGTGGAGGGAGCTGAGCCTTTACCGTCTTTCTTAGGAGTTCCTGAGTTTTTTACCTTGAGCGGAGAACCATTCATTTTTATTTTCTGAAATACAAAACAAGAACCCTTTAAGCAAAACTTTGATGATTAAGGGATCCCTCATAAATTAGATCAACAGATTTCAAAATGTATATACAAGCTGGCTAACCTGCATGTGGCCCCAGATAGTGGGACTAAGGGGCATGCCTAAAGCATCTTTCTTCTTTTTCTTCTCTCCCTTCTCATTACCCGAATCCTCTCCTGGAGTGTCAGCAGTCTTAAGCTTCTTGCTAGGTTTACCCTCTGGAGATGACAAGCTCTTACGCTTCGTGGAGGGATTCTCTGCCAAAAACTTGACATGCACGTAAGCAGTTTAGTCACGAACATGCAACACTTAAAAATGGAATTACGTAATAAGCAACAAAAGGAAATGAGTAAGCTTACTTTGTGTGGATCGAGAAGAAAGTCGTTAAATTTGCTGGGAAGGTTAAATTTTTTCACCAGCTCATCTTCAACCACCCAGGGAGCGCTTTCTCCCATGCCCAGCCTCAGAGCATAGTGTCTGATGAAGTAGCGCATGATCTCCTTGGTTGGAGGGCGTTCTGTTCTATAAAGACTGTCTGCTGGGACATCACAGATCACCTATGGCACAAGCCAGTTGGGAATTTAGAGTCAGGTTCTTTCAAAAATCACCAAGTCTATGACCAAAAGTACATTAACCCAATGTGCAATAATTTATAGTGCAAAAATAGTACACATTAAATTATCTCTGGTATTGGGCAAAACTCTATACACCATTTCTTGAGTGATGAGGTCATAAACAAACCTTGTCCTCATTGATGAGCTTTACATCGTACTTATGAGGAAGAAATTTAGGCATTGCCCATTTCTTCCTCTCTTCTTTCATGGCAGTGGGTAGTTTCCTTGGGGAACGTCGTGCTCTATCACCTAAGAACAAGCCAAAAAGCTCATATTTAAAAAAACAAAAACAAAACAAAAACTCAACTTTCTGAACAAATATTGCATAAACAGTTTTGCCCCTGCTTAATCAAGCAACATTTACCACCTGTTCTTAGTTTTATCCACACTACAAGACTACGCCTCTTAAAACTAATTATTGCACTGACTGGTACTCACTCAAACTCTCCCTCCTGCTCTCCTCTCGGGGAGGAGGCTCCTTCTTCTGGTTTTCCTGGCTTGTGTTCTCCTTGTCGCTGGATGGAGAGTCACAAGCGCCTTCAAGTTTCTTTTCCCCCGGCTCACCCTCTGGGCTTTCTAAGGGGTGGATCTTTACCACCTTCACTCGCAAAGTTTTGTCCTTCCCCACCTGAAGCCAAGAAATAATGAGTCTGAATACACCAAATGAACAACTGCCTAACACTGCACTGCCACTATAGGTGAGTATTAAGAGTTGACATTACATGAGGCAAACTTTACATATTATTGCTTTTAATATCATAGCTTCAGTTAAAAAATACTGGAGGTATAAGATCGATGTTACAGAAAAGTTTAGAAATTAAAAAAAAAAAAAAAAGTCAAAAATAAATATTTTTAACTGACCAGGAAGTCACACTCTTCACCCACAGCATATTTGGTGAGGATTTCCACCCAGGCCATCTCAACCAGTTTGTCTAAAGATACTGTGTTGTGGTGGACCATCTGGAGGACTGGTTTCTCAAACCACGTGGGATACTCTTCTTGAAGCCTGCACACACAACATGATCAGTGATTAGTTTGTAAAAAGATAAATGTGAAACTGTCTTGCAGCCCCGTTGCAGTGCACAGTAGTTTGTTCATCACCATTTCTTTTACTTTGCTTGGATTTATGCAGGGCAGAAATCACCCTGTGATAGTTGGGTCAGACTCCAGCCAGATCTTGACCCCGAACTGGAATAAGCAGAAGAAACTAGATGGATGGATCCTTTGAAGCGACTGGAATCAAATGACAAAGCAACAAAGGACCAAGGGCGGCCAGTAGGGGGAGTAGTTTTTCTTGGCTGATATAATGAGAGCTTAAATACAGCTCATGATCCTGAGTGACTTCAGCTCTGGGCAACTGAGCACTGCTCTGCCCAATCTCAGCTGCGACATCTCTTTGGACCAGTTATTTTTCTTTATTCTCCTCCCGGTTGCTAAAAAGCACATACCAATCCATCCATATGTGCACACCAGGCTGGAGACAAGTGAACTGAAAGAGATCCATTGAACTATTTTACTATTCTCAACAGGTTCTTCCATTTGCAGCTCAGGATAAGGGAACTCATCGAGCCCTTGCAGATTCAAGGATGACTCAGTCACACACCCTCTAAATAGACTGAGAGGAGGAGCAACAGATTTATCCAATCATAGCAAAGCAGTAAGCCTTGTGACCTTCACTGGGGTTGTATGTTTCTCTTCTTTGTTTATACCAGGGAACTTCTATTAAGTGGCTACTCTGTATTTTTTTTTTTTTTTTGGGCACAGTGCTTCCACATAAGTATCTCTGCTTTATACAGTCAGAGGTTTATGCAAACCAAGGTTTTATTGGACATTTTAATGCAAAGCATAGCACCTAAAGAATTAAATCTATGTATTTTTCACTCAAAACAGCCTTTACAAAAGCTCCATACTCTGTGTGGGCTGTAATTAGTAGGTAGTAGACCAAGATATTAGTTAACAAGTTAACATGGAATTATAAATGTGCACATGCAAAATTGTGGATGTAATACTAACAGTTCGGTGACTTCTTGTTCCTCCTCCCATGCCTCTTTGTGTGTGAGCTGGTTGCTTCCAGTGCTCTTACATGTCCAGATCCGTTCATTATACCTCTGCAAGCGGGCCTCATACTCTCTGTATACATTCAGTCAAGGAAGTTACATAATACAAATATAAACCACTCCCATATTCAGTTTTCTGTTTACACAACAACTAAGCTGCAAATCACTCAAATTGTGTCATGACATTTAGTGTCACTGATGAGAAATGAGGGGTCAAGGCGACACCCAGCATAAACACACATTTCAAAACAAACCTTCAGTGAATGGTCATACTGGACAAGGAAAGGGTTAGGAATGAGAAAAAAAAATAATGATTTAAAAGAAAATCAAAGATCAGTTGAATAAAACCACTGTGTGATAGTGTATAGTATATTTCCACGGGCACTAACAGCATACCCAGTCAAATTTCCATAGATGGGACTGTGTGAAAGCGTACTGTTTCACGAAGCTTTATTCAAACAATAAAAACAGGTTCTTGTGTCTAAGACACCAGCATAAAACTAAATATCATCAGCACCTATCCATATGACCACTTTCAGCCACAACAGGCTTCATAACCTCCCTGACAGGTGTTAACTTTTAAGAGCTTAAAGCGTTTTAACAACTGTGATAACAGAAGAAACCCAGCTAACAAAAAATGCTGTCAAATCAGTGACTAGCTGTCAGTCAGCCCGAAATACAAAAGACAGCTAAAGCGAAACGAACTCTGAGAAGCTTGTATGCTAGCATTACCAGCTAACACATTACCAGCCGAGGAGCGGCGTCAGACTGAGCTATTGTGACATAATGGGATACCTAACGTTAGCAACTGGCTAGCTCACCCTGTTAGCATTGCCAGCGGAGCCGTAAAAGATGAAAGTGAAAGACGCCATTTAGCCCTTCTCTACAGTTATGTGCCGCTTAAAGTCATATATTTAGCTATGTTAATTAAACAGCTAACTGACGAACAAAATTAGTTAGTTACCAAAAACGTTAGCTAGCAAGCCTGTCACCCAGAGTAAACCGTGTACATGCGGGGAAACCCTTATCAGGGGAGAAATGTCAGGTAACATTAAATTCCGTGCTTTAGCCAGCTTTACAGCCCTCTACGCGTGACTGTGGGGGCATCAATCCAGCTAACCACGTAGACAAAGCCCGCTATCCAGCATACCGGCTGGCTCGATAAGTCGAGACTGAGCACCAGCATCACGTTAAAGGATACTCTTTGTTCCTGAAGGCCTCCTTGGTGTGCTCAATGATGTAGACCTCCTCTCCCGGGCCTGGTGGCTCGGCTAGTGGCTTAGCCAGCGGGTACGGTTTCCGGCCCAAAAGCGGTGCCATTTCAAATCCAGAGACGGCACGAGTGCCGAAGGCAAAAATGGATATTCTAGCAACAAACTAGCACAATAACATACAATAGTGTGTCCTTTGCATGTATCCAAATACTCAAAATGTCAGAGCCGAAAGATAGCGCGTCTCACGTTACCGCCGGCAGGCCCGGCTCTCGGCGTGTAGCAGCTAGCTGACTTAGCTAGCAGGCTGGATTATCTCGTTGCAAAACAATAACACTGCGCCGCTTCTCGCCGTCGGCCTCATGGCACCATCCTCCGTTCTTCTGGAAGTGGTGTCAGACTGACGTTAACTGACGATAGCAGACGTGTCCCCGTGAACAGTTGTTGAACTTAAGCTCCTTCGGATGGACGCGAAAGGGATGCGAACCACACCAAAATGAAACTCGCGGCCACAGTAAGAGCCCAGTCAGCGGCAGGTCTGGCGCGTTGTACGGTCCCAACCAAATATTCGCAAATCAGGCCTGCATACTCGCACTGCTGAAGCTTCTCGGCGTCAGATAACAGCGTGAGCAAAGCGTTGCGAGAGAGTAACCCGAATCAGCTAAGAGGAGGTTAATTCCCTGTCGAAATGGCGGGAGTTTTCAGTCCACCGGCACTGTGCCTCATACCCTTAGAACTCCGTTTCCCCGGTAGCAAGCAGCGTCGCACGCATGTCCCGCCCTCTCTCCACTCCCATTGGATGTCTTGCTGAAGCGCCAGCGTCAAATTAGCATGCTGGTCTCTCATTCGTCGATTTGTCCTGTCTATTGTCAGTCACTGGTGGAGGGGGGCGGTAGCCGCTTACAATAAACCACGCCCTCACACAATATAAATCGGAGGCAAGGGGGTCAGCTGATGACAATAAAAATGATATAACCCATTCAAATCAGCGCTCTTAAATCATGTTTCAATAGACTCGAGAATCATTTGTTGATATCTAACGAGGAATTATCTTATCCTTCAACTGTCAAATTAATTTTTAAACCCATTGTCTGGACTCCATTTTGAATATGCTCATTAAACAATAGGTTACCCAATACTGGGATTCCTTTTGGTGAATAAACACTAACTTCCAGCAGCTTCTTCTTCTTTCAGCTGCTTCATCTCACCCTATCCCTAACACCCTCCTTTGTGACACCAATCCTCTGCATGTCTTCCTTCGCTACATTAATGAACCTCTGTGGTCTTCTGCTTTTCCTTCTGCCTGGCAGCTCCACATTTAGCATCATTTGTCCATTTCAGCTTTGCCTTTCTGTCTCTAAACCACTCAGCCTGAGCTGTCTCTCTGATCCTGTCCATTCTGCTCACTCCCAATGAAAATCTGAGCATATCCCTACTTTCTTTTTGTTAGAGTCACCATCTCCAAACCATACATCGGTGAGTTAAAATGAACAGTTGCATTTATTATGATTTACAAAATGTTTTCAGTTACAAACATGGGCAAATTATATATATAGATATTTTTTTTAAAAAAAGGGAAATGTATTCTTGCATGTGATAAGCCAGAAGAAGCTCTGTTAAAGGAGGGCATTGTATTTAATACACAATGGCACATCTAAAACAGCAATTTGCATAAAGCTTCACATATAAACACCTTTTCAAAATCACCGGTAAACCTTCCAAATAAAGCAACAGTATATGGAAACATGCAAAATTTAAGCTGCAGCTGCCAGAAAAAAACAGACATTTAAAGCAATTGAATGAAAATACACAAGGCCCGCAAAATACAGTTCAAAATGCTCCCTATACCTTTCAAAAGGAAAAACAAAACACAACAAGATTTCAAATATCACTAAAAGTGGGGAAAAAAAAAAGATTCAGCAGATGAAACACATTTTATTATAAGCTGAAATTAAAATGGGCAATATTTGCACAAATATGTGAAGAGAGCCAGAATAACTGTCAAAGCTTTGCTAATCTCACAACAACTGAGGACATGTTTTGTGTGCATTTTGACAAAAATGATCATAAATAAGCTATCTCAGAACAGCATTCTCTCCTGTGCAAATCTTCTTTAAAGGAGGCGCTCCTGATTCATCCAGTTCCTCCTGTTCAATGAAACGAAACATATTTAATTAGTTTGCAATTATTTTAGGCGTTTGGTCTTCCTCAAACTTATTCAAACAGAGTAAACCTGGGTGTCTGGGGTGCTCTGTCTAACAGTTCCTGATGAAAGAAGGTCCTCTTTGATGAGAGTAGGTGGCTCATCTGTGCCCTCCTGTCCTGAGTGAACTGGCTCTGCATTATCAAGCAGACAAGGAATTATATCTTCATTATACTGAAGCTTTCACAACTATAAGTGATGTCATATATGTAAATTAACTTCCACAGACTATAGTACCTATGGTTTTTACCTTGTCAGAAATGGCAGCACTAAAAGTGTAAAAAAAAAAAATGTGATTCAGAGAGCATCATGCACATACCGTCCACGCTCTCCTGGCCGAGCATTGGAGGCTGAGAGTCTTCAGTGCGCAGGCTAGAGCTATGTGGAGGGCTGACCTGCTGTGAGCTGGAAGTGCTGCTGCTGTTGTCCATTTTAGGCTGATAAACATCCGACAGAAAACTCTGGTTGCTGTTTTCATCTGAGGCACAGATCATCAGGTTACAGTGATTCATTGAAACATGTGCAAACATACATGGAAATACAGTATGTAAGGCAAAAACAGAGTTTGTGCAATTCTAATGAGCTTGAAAGTCAATACTTGGTATGACCTTTATTTTCAACACAGGAACAGGCTTATTGAAGGACATTCAAAGCTCTTCTTTGGATGTCGGCTGCCGTTTGTTCTCTGTCAAGATGATCCCACACTGCTTCAGTAATGCTGAGGTCCGGGCTCTGAGGAGGAGTCCATGACTGATAGTGCTCCACTGTGTGTTCTTCTATCCAGGTATGCTTTTACTGCATTGGCAGTGTGTTTGGGATCATTGCCATGCTGAAAAATGAAGCTGTTTCCAATCAGATACTTTCCAGATGGTATTGCATGGTGATTTTAAATCCGATGGTACTTTTGTTTTCACAATTTGATCAATTTTAACAAGATCCCCAACACCACTGGCTGAATAGTTGCCCCCAAACCATGACAGAGCCTCCAGTGTGTTTTACACATGGCTATTGTACCTCTCTCCTGACCTCCTCCAACATGTGTCAGGACGTTTTTTGTGTGTTTCCTAAATACATGACTTTCAGATACTGTTCATCTGCTGTTTTTAGGCCTGCAACTCCTTCTTTTGTCCTCCGTTTGTCCAGTTTGCTCAAATTTCTTTAAGCGTGCACACAGAATTTTCAGGTAATAGCACTTTGGGAATCATCTTGTTGGTGTAAAAATTTTATACCTGTCAAATTAATCTTTGGTATTTTCTACTAATTCCACTAAAGAAATGAGAACAAATGATATGTTAGGTGACAGGCTGCTAGCAAAAATGCCTAAAGATTTAAAATTGGTTATTTGCTAAGTTGCCTGTTATGTGTAGACACAACGCTGGTTTATCTTCAATTAGGTGCCTTCATCATGCTTGAATAGGTCAGTGTTAAGTGGCTTAACAAACAAAATATTCCCCTGAATTCTGATTCCACTGGACTGAAAAGGTGTGAAAAAAAAAAAACAGCCAATGTCCAAAGAAAAACTCTGAAAGACCTCCAGAAAGCCTGGAGAACTATTGCTCAAGAGCACTTTAAAAAAAAAAAATTACAACAAAGTCTGGCTGCTTGGAAGCAAAATACAAAGAAGTGAGGGGTGGCTCAATACTTTTGCACAGCACTGTGACTAGTTTATTCATAAAATATTTTTGCCTGTGTCTCATTCAGGCATAATTAAAGATAAAACAAATCTTATTTATTTATTTTAAACATACCAGTAAAATCCAGTAAAGAGTTAGTGTTCTCCAGGACCACGTCTTTCAAGCCTCTAACTTCCCCACTGGTGGATTTGGTGCGATAGATCTGACAATGGAAAGGCACTGTTCAATTCAAGAGGCGGAAACAAAAAGATTAAAAAAAATAAGCTATACATGACAAGGGCCCACACCTGCTTTGTTTCTGTTACTGGCACCCACTTGAATATGCGTAAAGATGTGTCTCCAACTGTCACCCATTTCTTCTCCCTGGGGATATAATTAGTTTGATTAATTTCAGAGAGGAGGTCAGCATACGTCTAATGATGCCATCTGCTTTCACAGCATTAATCTCTATCATGACACACAGTATACGCGCTCACGTCCCTCTCTTTCCACAGCAGACAATGGACAGCTGCACACATATCACAACATGCCCACTAACAGCCTTCGCCCACAGTACAGGAGTGTTTAAACCACAAGGAAAATGTCCGCAGGTGTTTATTAATTACACTGTTACGTGACTAACGGGACAGGCGTCTGAATTAGCGCCGCGCCGCATGTCAGGCTGAAGCCATATTGACAGCTCTCGGCGGAAAAACTCAGCTAGCCCCGCCCCCACTGTCAAACAGGGGCACGGGTTGGTCGGCAGCTCCGTCAATCATCTAACTTTTCCGACTGAAGTTTGTTGTGCGACGCAGCAGATATCGGGCTTCGGTCTACTAATACATTTCCCTCCATATTGTGCTCTCCCCCCCTCCTCAGACCGCTTACATACCATTTGCGCACTTTCTCGATGGCCGCTAAGACCTTTTTAATGTCGTCTTTAGCCCGACTTCGCGTTTCAGCGCGGCCTGATCGTCCCGACATCTTGATGCTGTTATGATTCATCTACAGATGCATCTGAAAACTTCAAGACCAAGCCCCAGTCCTCCGTTACACTGGTAATCTCGCGAGATTCCTTCGTCACATTTTTTTCCTCTCTATTTTTTTTAGCTTCACTTTACACCCTGTGGTCAAACTATATATAATCTGCTGTAAAGATATTTGGTTTCATTTTCTTCATTTTATACTTATTCACCCCCTTTGACTTCACTGAAAGTTTCTATTTGATTTGCTATTTATTCAAATTCTGTACTTATTTACAGTTTTGAAGGCTGTAAAATGAAGCAATATTGCACTTTTTACTGCATTTTCTGAGACATGTGAGACATGTGAAGCTTTGTTTCCATCCAGATTGTGTTTTCACATAAAATCATGGTGTTCTAAAAAATAAACCCAACAACCCCCCCACACACACACACTCACAGGTTTTCTGAAGGTCTTTCACCAACCATGTGATTCCTAAAGAGTTATTTGCCAGAACCTTGGCATTTCTCGACATTGTGTGTCCTTAAAAAAATTGAGTCGAACAAGTGAAGGACACAGGCCCTGAGACATCTACTGTTCACTGAAGCCTCATCGGAAATGTCCTCAGTGGAAGAGTGGCTGTCAAGAAGTCATTCTCAAGGAAGGAAAACAGGGAGAAAAGGCTGAGGCATGCTAAATTACACAAGAACTGGACTGAAAATCAGTGGTAACAGGTGTGATGGAGTATGTCGTCAGGATGTATGGAAGAGGTCAGAGGTGAGTGTCTACAGCCATCTGTAAAACATGGTGGAGGCTCTGTCATGGTTTGGAGCTGCATTTCAGCCAATGGTGTTGGAGGTCTTGTCAAAACTGATGGAATTATGAACGCAGAAAAGTACCATCAGATTTTTATCCACCGTGCAATACCATCTGATTGGCAACATAAGAAATGGCAGCCAGCATCCAAAGAAGAGCTTTGAATGTCCTTCAAGAAGCTTGGAGAACTATTCCTGAAGACTACTTAAAGAAGTTACAAGAAAGCTGCCAAAGAGAGTTCAAATATTGACTTTCAAGCTCTTTAGAATTGCACAAACTCTGCTTTTGCCTTACATGCTGTATTTCCACATCTGTTCGCAGATGTTTCAATAAATCGTTGCACTTATTTCCCGTTTTCCTAGCAAAATATATAGAAATGATACAGCTAAATTTCTCAGATGATTTTCTTTACATAATTGTTTGAGGACCAAACACTTAATAGGCCAAATTACAAATAAAGCAAACACACATACAGACTTGTCCAGCAGAACATGGTTTCTTCCTTCCTACTTTAAAATGCTCTCAGGAGGACCACAACAAAACTATCTTGTGATTGTCTGGAGGGGATTTACTGCAGTCAATAATTAAGTTCATATCACCTAAAACTATTTTCCTTGCTTTTATATTTATTTTGCTGTATTTTTGTGAACTGGGTTATCGCCTTTGTATATGTGTGCCCAACAGAGGGCAGCATTAAGCAAAGCAGACCTCCTCCTCCTCCTGGCCCTCAGGGACTCAGAGCAAAGGTTGGCAGCCTGTTGATTTATTGGTGAGATAGCAGCAGTTGCTAAAAGGAAATTATCCTTTGCTTGCTTTTATTCTCCAGATAGTACAGAAGCAGGCACAGGCCAGGGTTTTTGTGAGGCTCTATTAGCAGCATTCGGTATCACTCTTTAATTGGAAGGTGGTGCAGCGTACAGCGATGAATCTCGTTCTTCATCTCCTGCAGAGTTCATGGCATGTAACACTTTGCATTCAAACATTTAAGGACTGGTACTATTTTTAATTTGCCACAAATAATTGTATAATTAAAAAAAAGAATGAACACAAAAAGATTAAAGCCCTTTTCCGATCATATTAGACCAGTGACTGAGATAGTTACAATAAAGTAGGTGCGCCCTAGAAAAGGGAAAAAAAAAAATTCCAATGATGAAAAATCAGTGTGTCTAAGTCTCAGCCAGGACTGAATATTACTGTGGCTGATGTTTCCAGAATCAGCATATTTGGTATATTCTTGTAGATCTTGTTTATCTATCTGACAGAACATGATCAGACAGCTGGATCTGGTGAAGGCCACAGAAAAAGAAAAAGGTCAACATACTGACGGCGTGGGCGGGCCCTGCTGGAGCTTCAGCCAGTGGCTGACAGCACTGGGAGGAGTCTGGAGGCCGTTACTAGAGGAAATATACAAATAACAGCTCAGCATGCAGCTGAAAGGTGTCAGGGTACCTGCAACAGCAGCAGCTTCCTGTGGAGACTTTGTAATTAATGGCTTTTCATTTCACAGAGGTTGCGAGTTTAGCGTACAGCGTCGATGACAGACACTGTGAGTTAGGTGGATTTTGTGCATTTATTTGCACACATCACCCTGGATAGCCATCAGTTTTCTCAAAGATGTTATGATCCAGGGGTGTGGAACACACCGAGGGGGGGGGGGGGGGGGGGGGGGGGTATGCAGTTTATTGACATGCTTTATATTTAATTTTCTTTAATGTTTCTTAAAAGCACAAACATGACAAGTCAGTGGCTGAAGAAATATCAATTTTGAAAAGTACAACTAAAAGATATTTGATCATGTACACTCACTGGTCACTTCATTAGGTATGCTTGTTCGGCTTGTTAATGTATCTAATCATCTAATCACATGGCAGCAACTCAGTGCATTTAAAATGTAGTCATGGTCAAGAGGACCTGCTGAAGTTCAAACCGATCATCAGACTGGTTAAGAAACGTGATTTAAGTGACTCTGATTGTGGCATGGTTGTTGGTGCCAGACAGGCTGGTCTTCATATTTCAGAAGCTGCTGATCTACTGGCATTTTCTCACACAACCATCTCTAAGGTTTACAGAGAATGGCCAGAAAAAAAAGAGAAAATATCCAGTGAGTGGCAGTTCTCTGGGTGAAAATGCCTTGATGAGAGGTCAGAGGCAAATGACCAGACTGTTTCAAGCTAATAGGAAGGCAACAATAAATCAAATAACCACTTGTTACAGCCACAACCAAGGTATGCAGAAGAGCATCTGTGATGCAGTAGAGTGCCACTCCTGTCAGCTAAGAACAGGAAACTGAGGCAACAATTTACAAAGGCTCATCAAACTTGGGCAACAGAAGACTGGAAATACGTTGCCTGGTGTGATGAATCTTGATTTTTTTTTTTTTTTTTTCTGTGATGTTCGGATGGTAGGGTCACAATTTAGTATAAATAACATGAAAGCACGGACACATCCTGCCTTGTATCAACAGCTCAGGCTGCTGGTGGTGCAATAGTGTGGGGTATATTGTCTTAGCAGACTTTGGGGCCCTTAGTACCAACTGAGCGTTATTTAAACACCACAGCCTACCTGAGTATTGTTGCTAACCATGTCCATCCCTTTATGATCACAGCGTACACATCTTCTGATGGCTGCTTCCAGCAGGATAATGCACCATGTCACAAAGCTCAAATAATCTCAAACTGGTTTCTTGAAAATGACAATGAGTTCACTGTACTCAAATGGTCTCCACAGTCACCAGATCTAAATCCTATAGAGCAGCTTTGGGATGTGATGAAACGGGAGATTCCCATCATGTGCAGCTGACAAATCTGCAGCAACTGTGTGAGGCTATCATGTCAACATGGATCAAAAATGACCTGGGAATGTTTCCAGCACCTTGTTGAATTTGTGCCATGAAATTTTTACCTGCTAAAGCAGGTAAAAATCTTGGCAGAAATGTGTATCTAATAAAGTGGCCTGTGAGTGTATCGTCACGCAAAAAGGCTGTATTCCCTGCACTATTTGTGATTTTAAACACATGTAACAGCTGAATTTATTTCCCTGCACCACATCACGTGTAATTTACGTTCTCTCTGGAATGTGGTAATTTGGAAACTTTACTTTGAAAAGTGAAAGCGGAAGTAAGCGCTTCTTGTTGACCCTGTGCGGACTTTACGCTGGTGCGGTACAGGCTGCTTCTGTCATTGCCTGGTGGGGTGGTGGACGCAGAGGCCAAATGCTCCTGTGAACGGGGGGCGACGGGTCCAGCAGCGCAGCATGGACGGCTGCCCGCCATAGTTAGCGCAGTTTCGGAGTTTAGTTCACTGGAGCCTGTTAATAAGCTAAAATCCTTTCTTTCTTTCGCTGCTGTGTTTTTCTTCCTCCTCGCTTCTGTCACAGACGACAATGGATCGAGTAAAAAGCTCCATGCAGCAAGTCCCCAACGCTATCCCCAAAGTGATCCGACGGACTGGAGGGGCCAACAGCCTGGAGCTGGAGAGGGAAAACTTTGAGAGAGTGCAGGTAGGGATCTCAGGAGGTCAATCATATAACAACATCATTCTGCCGACAGCGTGGGATGGAGGTCCGGGCTGAGAGCCGCTTTATGCCGCTGGTGGGAGGTTTAAAAAGTCGCGTCAGCTTAAACTAAAAAGCATTGTAATTAAAAAAAAAGAATTATCTGACGTGAGAGAAGAAATGACACAGGAGCCAGATTTTCCTTTATTTTTACATGACTCATTATGTGACAGTTCAATCAGGCCTACCCTGTGCATGCTTTTGATTCACATTGTTGCCTCTTTCCCACACGTCTGTCTGAGATCAGCAGATACAAATGAGCCCACTGTACAACAAAAGAGCTGTTGAAATGTGGGTCAGTGGCCTTTTGAATTCAGATAACTCTGCTGTTTAGCCTATCTGCTGCATTAAGTACACACATGAGGGGCCTCAGTGGAGATGTATCATGTATGCAAAGTGCAGACCTACAGTCAAGGTAGGACCAGGAATGATGATGATGATGATGATGGATAGATGATATCTGTTCCATTCTTGTGTTTAGTTTTCATGGCAGCTAATGAATAATGAATGTTGCGTCAGCAATATAATGTAATATAATATAATATAATAGATGCACGCTACTGTTATGCTATGGAGCCCTCTGCTTCCTGCCTGGTGGTCTCCCCTCCCCTCACCCCAGACCAGGCACAGGAGAGGGAAGGGGGGAGAAAGTAGGTCAGATGAATCAAGGCAGCATGGTAGTGCCGCAACATGCTTTTCCCATCCACAGCCGCTGCTGCTGCTGCTAAAATCGGACAGTACAGTCAACTCAGCCTAAATGTGCACAGCAGGTATTTGACCTCACTGCTTCTAGATGGTCTCAGCCAGTTTGACCCCCCCCACCCCAACCCATCACGGCAGCAGCAGCAGCATGGATTAGAGTTGGGGAGAGACGCATGCGTAGTCTTGTGCATCTCGAGCCAAGCCTGGTCACTGGGCCACTGTCAGGCTCCTGAGGTCACATCCTCTGGAAGGTGCCAGCATCGCAACATAATACATGCACATAGTTTCTCCAGCTTCCGAGGAAACTGAAGGGAAAGGAAATGTGTCTGAGCAGAAAAGTATTTTTGTCCCGCTCTAATGTATCTGCCATTAAGGAGGGTGAAAATATTCAGGCAAGCTTTAACAAGCCCAAGTTTGATCTGTTGTCAGCAGTGACTAGCCTGAAGCGTGACGCTCTCATCTGTTTTCATAGTAAGGGTGTCAGTTTCCGCCCTGTAAAGCTGTGAGTTTTGAGTTTGGATTCAGGATCCAGAGCTGCAGCAGGAGGTGCAGGAATCAATGAATCTGCTGTCTGCTTTACAGCGGATCAACGAGAGATAATCTCATCTGATCTGTTGTGCTCTAAAGCTGCCTAAATCTGCTGGGTGGCTGGCTTTCACCTCTATGGAAAACCAACAGTCTGCCTGCCGTATTTCTCCGCCTGCCTTGACTTGGATATTTCTATTTCTCTTCACCAGCTTTTCCCAGCAGGCAGTGCACTTGGGGAAACCCTTGATGTTTGTACTAATGAGCCCATGTTAAATGTAAAGCTTCATTTCACAGAGAAACTGGAGAATTGTATCTACGTTTGGCAACATTTTTCATTAGTTTATCCATAATATACAGTACTGTGCAAAAGTCTGGAGCCACCCCTCATTTCGTTATGCAGTGTGTATCAAAAAGAATCGTCCGCAGTATATAAGGCAAAACCGGAGCCTGTACAGTTCTAACAAGCTTGAAAGTCAATATTTGGTGTGACCACCTTCTATTCTTCAACACAGCCTGAACTCTCTTTGGCAGCTTTCTTGTAATTTCTTTTAGTAGTCTTCAGGAAGAGTTCTCCAGGCTTCTTGAAGGACATTCAAAGCTCTTCTTTGGCTGTTGGCTGCCTTTTGTTCTGTTCTCTGTTTGGGGCTGCTGAAATGCAGCCCCAAACCATGACAAATTTGGATTCATCACTCCCATCAGACCTGTTGCCACTGATTTTTAGTCCAGTTCACATGTAATGTGTACTGTAATGTACTTCAGCCTTTCCCCGTTTCCTTTCCGTAAGAATGGCTTCTTGACAGCCACCCTTGCACTGAGACCATTTCTGATGAGGCTTCAGTGAACAGCAGATAGATCAACTGAAGGGCCAGAGGCATCTCTCATATACTGTATCAGCTCTTTGCTGCATTTTTCATGTTTCTTACAGGCATGACTTTCAGGTCCTGTTCATCTGCTGTAGATAGTTTTGTAGGCCTTCCACGTCTTCTTTTGTCCTCCACTCGTCCAGTTTCCCCACAGTTTTTAAGGGCACACTGCAGGCCACTGTGAGATATGTCAAGTTTCTGGCTAATCGCTCTTTGGACAAAATTAAATTACTATTTTATGCCAGTCAAACTGTTATCTTATGGGATTTTCATAGATTCAACTAAATAATTGTGAACAAATGACATGTTTTTACGACAGGCTGCAAGTAACAAAGTGCCTAAAGATACAATTTAAATTGGTTCATCTGTTGTGTTATGCCCCTTTTTTTTAATGCTTGAATCATTCACATGTTAAAATGGTCAGCTACAAGGACTGGACTGAAAATGAGTGAAAAAGCAGCCGATGTCCAACGAAACCTTTGAACGACCTTCAGAAAGCCTGGAGAACTGTTGCTCAAGAGCACTTTTAAAAAAAAAAAAATTACAAGCAAGTCTGGCTGCTTGGAAGCAAAATATAAAGAAATGAGGGGTGACTCAAGACTTTTGCACAGCACTATAGCTAACAATCTCAACGGTTTATCCATGCTTTTATCATAATGTTGGCTAAAAGTTTAACTAGCCATAATTTTAGTTAAATAATGTAAAAGCCTTTTCATATTTTTAGCTCGCTGTTATATTTAGCAAATACTTTCAGTGGTTTATCCACACTGTTGGCTAACATACATTTAAGTGCTGCTCAAACTGTTAGCAGGTTCAGCAGTTTGTTCATGCAACAGGCTTAAAATTTCAATTGTTAGCCATACAGCTATTTCCAATTGTTAGCAACCATTTATTCACCATTTGACCCTCACGGATTGATTTTTCTGTCCATTTTCTACAGCTTATCCATTACTTTAAACTGACATTTAACCCTTCAGCTAAATTCTGCACTGATCCACTCAGCTATTTAATTAAATGAGAACTTCTGTTTTTTCCAGACTAGTTGAATTTATCCAGCCATGTAACCCCTTTCTATTGCAGAAGGAACCCCAAGGGGTACTTGTTACCCTGGCTGGGAATCAGTGAGTTAAACAACATCTTAAAAAATGACTCCATAATCATCTGCTGTTAATTTAGACAAGTTCAGGCATAAATTAAAAGCTGCTTCTTTTTTTTCTTTTTTTTTTTTTTTTTTACGTGAATGAATTTTGTGGATTTCAAACCGCACTCATCCTGAGAACTTCCTGCCCTATCTCTTCTGTTGTGTGCAAAATCCTCTCTATCATGTCCACTCAGAGTTATAAAAAGCACGAACCAGGGCAACCTGATACCACATGGCACTTTTAATGACATGTTTAGCCTCATAACAGCAGCTGACTCTTTCATTTAGAGTTTAGGCGGATTAAATCTCCGGGGAGTTCGTCTGAAACATCATTCTGTGTTTTGGTTTGAGTTGAGTGGTATTCTCAAAGCTGTGGGGAAAACAAGCGAGTAAATGACAAGATGAACACCAGTATGCATTTTTAAAATCTTTTATCTTGAGGCTCCAAAATATCCAAGATGCCAGCTCTAAGTCTCTGAGCTCCCAGAGGCCAGAAGAGGTTTTTCCTTTGAAAGCTGGTGTAGGTAGTAATCTATGGACCAATAGGAACCATAATTAGTGCTTGAGGAACATTTCTGGGCCACCAGCTCCTCAGTTGGGTTATGCAGAGTGAGCCACTGAGTGACACCACATTGTACGCATGTTGCATAATGAAGGCCTTAAAATCAGACTGTCTGCCTGCCTCCTCCTTCCCCTCTAATTGTCTGTACTGAGGGCACTCCTGTTTGTATCTGAATATTAAAGTGCATGCATGTTTGACTGTTGATTGGGCTGTGTACACTACTGTTTCCTTTATTTTCAGTCAAACCGAACTGCCAGTGTGAAGGTTGATTTGGTTAAGTTTGCAATCCTATTCCTGGTATTTGGAGTAATAGAAGCTGGACGTTTGCATCACTTAGCTGTTACCTTGAGCTACTTTTTTAGTAGAGCCTGAGCAATACTGGGTTTATTTCTAGGGAGTAAATAACCTGCTCTAATACACAAGTCCTCTTTCCTAGGCCTGCAGACTTTTTTTTAATGCAGTTTGGTGTTATAGCAGCTTTGGAATTCAGGGAAGGCCCAAGATCATGGCCCTTGGGCACAAGCAGGACTCAGCAGGGGTGGCTGTAGACAGGCATTTGTTTTTTAAATCACTGTCTTCCTGCTTCTCTTTCTCCCTTGTCTTTTGTCTTTGCCTCCTTCTCCTCCCCTCAGCTCCTCATTGTCTTGAGTCCTGCGTGCCTTTTTTTTTGACTTCCTGCAATTCAAAATGCACGGGAAGTTATCGAGGGATATCCGCATGCATGTGGCATACGCGCAGACAAGCATGAAAGCGAGACCATTAAAAGCACTGAAGCAGCAGAAACAGCAGGTGGTGGTTTGTGGCCTCATTGCACTGACTGCGTGGAATAATAGAGCTGGACGTGAGTGACAGGTTAGTAAGTGGAACAAAGTGCACCGATGAGTTTCTGGTGGCATTAACAATGGCTCTGAGTTACAGGTTGTTTTGGAGTTTCCTTCTGTGTTTTACGGCACAGTAAAGTGAAAAGGGGGAAGGCTGGGACGGAGTGTTTGTTTGTTTCAGTCGCAGCAGAGGTCAGAAGTCAGACTGAAAACTACATCATTGGTGGAAGAGCGTGGTGTGGAAATTGGCCCGCTTCAGCTTGAGCTGTCTAATTTTTAATGGTCAGGTAATGCAACACTGTCCGGATATGCGATAAAAACATTCTGCACTGAGGCAATGATATGGTTGAAATATGATCTTCTTCTTCTGGAAAAAAATTAAATAAAATGACATTGTCAATTCTTCCTCATGTTTGGTTAATTGCTTAAATTACATAATATTATCAGGAGAACAACAATAAAGCCTCAATAAAGGTCCAGCACTAATGCTCACCATGCCAACTCACATGCCAGGTGTCAGAATGAAAATGAAAGCTTATTTATGGCTGACACAATAACAAAGGTCTCCTATAGACAAGTGGCCGGTTTCCCGTTCATGGATTAAGCATGGTCCTAGACTAAAAGGAAAAAGTCAATGAAGACGACAATAGGAAAAAATATTTAGTCCAGGATTAGACTTAATCCCTGTACGGGAAACTGGGCCTAAATGTCTGAGGCTGAAAATTCTCTGTGAACCTGAAGAAAGTTCAACAAAGTCAGGCTTTATTGGCATTAGCTAGCTTGACAAAACCTAAAACCCCAGTCCGAGATGACGTGTTGACAGTGATTATCATCTTTCTCTGTTAAGCCGTGTTTTCTGCTTCAGGTTCTGTGCGTCACTCACATAAAAAAGGGCGTTCCGCGCGTTATACGACTCTTATTCTGCACAAAGTGGACCCTATGAGTGCCGCATACTCCAGTCAGCAGCATTAGCAGATGATAATGATGATAAAATGGTAACAAAAATTTAAAAAGAACCTCAAAAAAAATGTAGCAGTAAAATTGTCACACTGTTGCCAAATAAGACGAAAATAATGCTGCAGAAAATTATTAATCACACAGAGTCGTAAAATGAAACATTTTAGCTCGAGTTAATATATTTATTTTAATGCTGAGTGCTGCTGATTTCTAGCATGATTTTAAACCAAACCTTGGACCATAACCTGCTCCCACCTGGATTGTGTGTTGAGCATATGTTGCCCCGGTGACACCGAAAGCTTAGCTCGATAACCCATTGATCTCACTTCATAGTACGCCCCTCTGAATTGATGTGCTTAAAAATCTCCCAGGTTACTGCTCCAAGAATACGTACACATGATGAAGATGTGGGTGGTAGGCTCCAGTCTCCTGTTTCGTTAATAGCGCATGAGTCACAATGCGTTATTGTGAACGAGTGACAAATGCTGTTACATTTTTTTTTTTTCAGTCCATTTTGAATTTCACTGAAATCAAATAAGTTTCTAGTTAAATATATATGACTTTGGCAATAAATGCAACGCACCACAAACTCCTGAATTTTAATAAACAGCCACTCTATGTAGGGATTTTTTTTTTCCCGCTCAGGACAGTTATTCCAGGAAGTGTTGTGTCGTAACACAAAGAAGAGTAATTTAGAGGACTTTAACCCCTGACTGTTTTTTGGTTTTGCAACTCCAAAGAACTCTCAACTATTTCTTCCATGCTACACCTGCTTGAAAAGAGATAATACACATTTTTACTTCCTATATATTAACTGACTTTTTTTTTTTTTTGACAGAACTAAAAAAAAAAAAAGACTTGTGAAAGAAGATATTTATTAAAAGGCATTTGGACTGTATCATGTGATTCTTATGTGAAGGAGTCTGATTAGTAAGCTTAACACAAATAATCAGCAGGCTAGTCAAACCTTTACTTTTTGTCCTTCACCTTAGTATGGAAGGTGCAAAGTGACATCATGGCTGAAGTGGACTGTGGGAGGTTTATGGAACAGGATAATGTAGGAGAAAAGATGGCACATGATGTATGCTGACAGCACAAACCAGCCTGCCCTTATTGAACTGCACTTAGTCAGCAGTTCTATCCCCCATCTGATTTATTTGACAAAACACCTACTTCATACGCCTAAGGTAAGGCAATGACTGAAACTCAGAGAGATGTCTTTTAATGCAGGTCAGACTGTATAAAATGGAGAGGAGTGTTGCTGAGTGAAAATGAAGGCAGAGACAGAGTGGGACTCCTGTATGTGAGAAATGCTCGGCGAAGGGCCCACGCCGTACCAGGAAGTGAAGAGACTTAGTGGAAAATAGCCGGCATTTTTTTTTAGACAGCCTGGAGGTATAATGCGCACACCCAGTAGACTAATGAGTAACATATTGATTATCGTGGCTGTCCTGTCCTGGCCATGGTTGGTCAGCTGATGCCCTGTGATTGAAAGCCTGGCCTGGATTTAAAAATGGATCTTGTGGGTTTATTGGCTGTTTCCTGGTCTTCTGTCATGTAATCCCAGACTGACTCGTTGATGTTGGGAGCAGGGCTCTGTGGGGCCTGCACTGTGCTTCTTTTCACTGAAGATTGTTCTTTATGACTCTGGCTGGATGTTTTTGTGTTGTTGTTGTTATGAAGCAAAATGAATTAGGGACCAATCAGATGCCTCCCTAATGGTATTACATGTTGATAAGAGACTAAGTGCACAGTATCATGCACACACTGGCCAGTTTATTAGATGCACATATACAATCTAGTTATTGGCATCAAACTGACACTTTGTACGACTGTGGCTGAGTGCACACTTGTTCCCAAAATATGAATTGAAGTTGAAAAATAGGCTGTTTATATACACTTACCAACCACTTCATTAGGTACACCTGTGCAACAGTTTGTTAATGCAACTATCTAATGAACCAATCAAATGGCAGCAACTCGATGCACGTAGCTATGTATAGCGGCAGTTCTCTGGGTGAAAATACCTTGATGATGTCAGAGGTCAGAGGAGAATGGCCAGACTGTTTCAAGTTGATAGGAAGGAAACAGTAACTCAAATAACCACTTGTTAAAACCAAGGTATGCAGAAGAGCATCTGTGAATGCACAACATGTCAGACCTTGAAGCAGATGGGCTACAGCAGCAGAAGACCACACCAGGTGCCACTCCTGTCAGCTAAGAATAGGAAACCGAGACTACAGTTCACACAGGCTCACCAAAATTGGACAACGGAAGATTGGGAAAAAAACATCTGGCCTACTGAGTCTTGATTTCTGCTGTGACATTCAGATGTTTAGGTCAGAAATTGGTGTGAACAACTTGAATGCATTGATCCTTCCATTATTGTGACATTGTGACATGTCACAAAACTCAGATCATCTTAAACAGGACAATTAGTTCACTGTAGTCAAATGGCCCCCACAGTCACCAGATCTCAATCCAACAGAGCACCTTCGGGATGGATGGATGGATGGATGGAGGGGTTGCACTTTTAGCCTTTGTATAGAAGTGGGGTAGCGTGTTTGATGAAACCCCAGCCAGAGTCCACTCTCTAGTAATCCTCAACCAGGTGAGACTGTTGAGAGGTTTGTGGAGGAAACATCTGAAAGAACAATAAGCACAGTAAAGATGCACCAGATCCTCATGGGCTCGTGAGAACCTGAACAGGAAAATCGCTCTCTGTTGTGAAGGGGAAAAAAACTCAGCTGCCCACATGGAGTTAGTCAGGTGTGGGCATGGTTCTGCAGACATGGTGTAGGTGTAGTGATGGAAAGTCTCCTAGTGGATCATCATTCAGTTGCATTTAACAGGTTATTTTAGATGAACCTCTTAAAAAAAAGTTTTGGCTTATTGCTGTTTTTATAAGAGAAACTGGTTTGGTGCATAGCCTTAATTCATGGGATTAGTAACACCTGTATTTTACTTCCTATGTCACGTCAGAATGACATTTTTCTGTCATTTCAGAATCAGAATCAGGTTTATTTTGGCCAAGTATGTTTACACACACAAGGAATTTGATTCTGGTTGATGGTGTCTCTCTAGTACTATACAGTGTCATATAATTCAACTTAAATGCTATACAATATATTCAGTATACAATACAATATACAAATACAAAGCTAGGAAGGGAAGATGCAGTGTAATTTAAGAACTATACAATATACAAAATCTAATAAATTAAAATAAAGTGTAGCGTGTGTTGTAGTGTAACAGCAATAGTGTGCAACATTTAGGCAATGTATGTAGAGAAATGTGGCAAAACTGTAAACTCTTATAAGGCTCAAATCCCCCCAGACTGACACAAACACAGAATAACTCTCAGAGACGCCAGATGGGGGCATCAGTTACCCAGGATTGCTCTCCTGGTGGAAGCTGAGCTGTTTTCCCACTTTTTCATCTCTGAAAGTTGCTCTTTTTTTCCAGGCCTCACCATCATTGCAGTCAAAGAAAAAGGCTTCACTACTAATGGGAACAGATGGAAATATTGTCACAGTAGTGGCTCTACAGTATAATGCCATGTTTCCTAATATGTTTTTTTTTTTTTTTTTTCTACAACCGTTTGTGATTTTGGTTACATGTAAGTGCACATGCATTGTTTGTTGTTGTTCCCACACCTTTTCTTGCAAATGACCTGATCATCAAACTGAGGAAGATGATGCTTTAACCGGGGGGGGTAGATGGTCTTTTGTCTCCTGCTGCAGCTGAGATCAGGTGATCATTTGTTACTCCTACTAGTGAAGGGAGACAGTGCAAGTTGTGCCGTTTTCTCATTTCCTGGAGTCTCCTTGCACCCCCCCACTCTCCCCCTCTTTTTTGTTAGGACCCCCGGCGGTTCCCCGGACCCCAGCTTGAAAACCACCGTGTTTGAGCCATCCCACTCTGCAGGCTCCATGCTACTATTGTCTAACAAGAGAGCGGGCTATTTGCAAAATAAAGGTAGCCCACTGTCTCGGTGTTTGCAGCTATGTGGGCTGATTCATATGAGCAGGGTGGGTTTGTTTTTTTTAAAGTGAAGCAGCGGTGAAATGAGCGCCTATTGTCAGCGGTAGTCCTCCGGGTTTTTCCTCCCAGACAGCTTCAGCTCCTCGCCGGGTCGGATGCTGGAAGTCCTCGCCGATTAGAGATCACGTAGTTCTCGCAGAGAAAAGGAGACGGGGTGCGGAAGGAAGGAAGGAAGAATAGAGGAGCATTTTAATACCAAATCTGGACACATGTTGAGCTAACGGCCCTCTCCACCTTCCCCCTTCTCCTCCCAAATGCATTCGTTGCCTCCGTCGCTTCCCCGTTACTAATTACTGCGTGTTAGGATAGAGCCAGCAGAGCCCTCTTCGGCTCCGAGGATCTCCGCTCGCCGTCTTGAAAGGACGATCATGGATCTGAGCAAAATCGTAAGTCCCGTTTAGGTTTTCTTTATTTAAGCTAAGGCCTGGTGGGGGGGGGGGAGAAAGCAACAGATACACGGGTTTGCATGTTTTTGTGGAGGTGGGGGGTGGTGTCCAAGAAGTCCTCCTGAACACGCACACCAGGGTGAATACATGCAAGTTAGCCTCAGTGCAAGCAGGGGCTTGCTGTCTGCCGTTACATAGCAGCTCAGAGTGGCCGTGGGAAGTTTGGGTTTTGTTGTGAAGGCTTGGAGGTCTCCGGTGTTTATTCCAGTGGTTTGCAAACTGGGGTCGTAGGGTCCTTGAAGGGGGAAGGGAGGGGTGGTGGTGGTGGTGGTGGGGGGGGGGGTCTGCTGAGTGGAAGAAGAGCTGCATTTAGTTGGGAAATGGTGAGAATAAGAGCCTGAGAACACGTTTCTTTTTAATGTAGCCTACTCTGTGGACAGTTTAAATTTCTAGTGCAAGAGCTGTAAGAAAAGGAAAGCACTGACACATATGGCTTTAAAATATTGTGCTTCTGAGACCTGCAAATGTCTACTCTGTCAGTCTCCTTGTGCAGGTTAGTGGAAAAAGTTCTGCAGGCATACTTTAAATGTGCCATAAATGTCAGTTATGGGATCTTGCTGACACCCCATGTGGAGACAAACCTAAAAGCAAGACTGAGTGTGTCAGTGTGCAGTCAACGGACAGGTGGCAACAAGTGTGAATTTAAAGTCCACTGAGATTTTTGGCCATTTTCATCACAAGCAGATGAGTTTAAAAACTGTTTGTGGATGTGGAGTCAATTCCACATTTTATCTGCTCACCTTCCTTTAACTCAGAGTGATGTGAATGATGTCACAGAGGTCCTTTCACAGCCAGCACGGATGGATGGAGGGGTTGCACTTTTAGCCTTTGTATAGAAGTGGGGGAGGGTGTCTGGTGAAACCCCAGCCAGAGTCCACTCTCCAGTAATCCTCAACCAGGTGAGACTGTTGAGAGGTTTGTTGAGGAAACATCTGAAAGAACAATAAGCACAGAGAGAGTTGATGGTGTAAAGATGCACCAGATCCTCATGGGCTCGTGATAACCTGAACAGGAAAATCACTCTCTCAGTTGTGAGGGTGGAAAAAACTCAGCTGCCTACATGAAGTCAGTCAGGGCACACACACTGCAGACATGGTGTAGGTGTAGTGATGGAAAGTCTCCTAGTGGATCATCATTCAGTTGCATTTAACAGGTTATTTTAGATGAACCCCTTAAAAAAAATAGTGGGAAAGTGTAATGTATTCCCCGCAAGGATTTTCTGCATATTATTGTCCACTGTGTTGTGGTTCTTTGGCATGTAGTGGTATGAAAACAAATTCAAGATAAATGAGACTCCCAGTCTGCAGACTGTACGTTGCCACTATAGCTAATGTGGTGATGCACGGTAGAGTTAGGGAGTAAAATTTCTGATGAAGTTATAGAAATATCAGCTTTTATTCTTCAGATGAATATACACTCACTGGCCACTTTATTGGGTACACCTTGCTTATACCAGGTTGGACCTCCTTTTGCCTTCAGAACTGCCCTGATTCTTCATGGCACAGATTCAGCAACCTCAGAGATTTTAGTTCATGTTGACATGATGGTATCACACAGTTGCTTCACATCCATGATACGAATCTCCTTAAGCTGGTGACTGTGGAAGGCATTTGAGTACACTGATCTCATTGTCATGTCCAAGAAACCAGTTTAAGATTATCTGAGCTTTGTGACATGGTGTGTTATCCTGCTGGAAGCAGCCATCAGAAGATCATTGCACTGTGGTTATAAAGGGGTGAACACAGTCGGCAACAATACTCAGTTGGTACTAATGAGCCCAATGTGTACAGAGAAAATATCCCCCACACCCCCAACGGCAGCCTGAACAGTTGATACATGGCACAATGGATCCATGCATACATGTTTACACCAAATTCTGACCCTACCGTCTGAATATTGCAGCAGAAATCGAGACTCATGGGCGCCTGGGTGGCTTGGTGGTGAGGCCGGCGACCACGTGCACATGCCATGTTGTGGTGCGGGTGGCGCGGGTTTGCATCCCAGCCCGTCGCCAATTTGCCCGTGTGTCTTCCCCTCTGTCTTTCCCCCAGTTCCTGTCTCTCTCCACTGTCTACAAAAGCAGCTGTGGCTAAAAACGCAAAAAAAAAGAAAAGAAATCGAGACTCATCAGATCTGAAAACGTTTTTCCAGTCTGCTGTTGTCCAATTTTTAAGAGCCCAAGCCTCAATTTCCTGTTCTTAGCTGACAGGAGTGACACCTGGTGTGCTCTTCTGCTGCATCCGAATGTTCTGAATTTAGAGATGCTCTTCTGCATATCCTGGTTATAACAGTAGTTATCTGAGTTACTGTCACCTCAGCTAGAAGCAGTCTGGCCATTCTCCTCTGACATTGACATTTTCAGCCAGAGAGCTGCTGCCCACTGGATATTTTCTCTTTTTCAGACCATTCTCTGTAAAACCTAGAGATGGTTATGTGGGGAAAATCCCAGCAGATCAACAGTTTCTGACATACTCAGACCAACAACCATGCTGCATTCAAAATCACTTAAATCACCTTTCTTCTCCATTCTGATGTTCAGTTTCAACTTCAGCAGTTCATCTTGACCATGTCTACATGCCTAATGCTGATTAGAAATTTGTGTTGACAAGCAGTTGAATAAATGTCCCATTGTTGCTGAGGGTCAAACTTTTTTTTTCTGATAACATCAAAAAATGGCAAATTTATTAGCTTTAATTATCAGAAGAGTCTTAAAAACACAGTTAATTGTGTGACTAGAGCGGAAATTATTAATCATTTGTCATCTATTTTGATATTTATTAACTGATTTAGTGATTTATTCCCATTGACATTCCCATTAACCCTTCGGGGATTGGAAAAAGTAAACAACACATCACAGATAATGTCACTCTTTCGTATTATTGATTAGGTGATGTAATCTGTGCCTAATTTTTAAAGTTTTGGTAGAAAGATTTCTTGAACAAATGTAAATGTTTTTGCTTGAGGATATTTAATAATTGGTGTTAAATCTCTGCATAAGTCACCTTCTTCAGGTTAAACACACCCACACAAACGAACACTGCGATGCTCATGCATTGTGAGCAGGTGGGCTGAGCTGAGGTGCGCAGATGTGGCTTTTATGATGCGTCTTCATGATGTCACCAGCCTCGAGGAAGTTGAGCTGAGTAGCTGACACGTTTTCACAGAGGGCTGGTGAGCAGTTTAGCAGGGGCTCATAAACCTGCCATGGGGATGAAGAGAACTGAGAGCTTAATTATGCTGGAGCCTGGCCTTCAGCGTATGTGTGACTTTACCAGCTGTTGCCCTCCACCTTTGCCCTCAGCGACAGAAGCCCAGTGCTGTTAGATCACACTCCCCTAACATCCCGGAGCTGTATGTTTGCATGTTTTTTAATAGGCTCTTATGAGACCGCGTCATCCCACTGGGCTCATCTGCATCACCAAATGCCCTGTTATTATTGGGACAGTGGATACTCGGTGCATTCAGTGGAAAACAAACTCCCATTTACACCCTCAGAGGCCTGCACATGACTGACATGTCCTTACCAGGCTGATGGCTGGTTCCACCTTCACTCAATGACAAAATTGTAAATTGCATTCCAGATTCAGCTCACTGGGTTGATAATGGTGCAGATCAATATGCGCACTTCCCCAGTGCCTCCGGTGACACCTGTGTGACACGCATGGGTTTGTAATTTCCGTCTTTCCTTGCGTGTACACCCAAGCGCACAATACCTTCCTTGCTTCAGTGCAAGCTGGGCTGAATTTCGAGAGCCGTGGAGGGACCGTTGCACGGGAGCCAATTTTCATGTCCGATGCAACACATAAAATGGTCCTGAAACAAGCAACACAGAGGGCTCTGTTCAGAGCAGTGACCTTTTCGGTCGGGTGGAGTCGCACTTGGAAAAATGTCTGAGCCAAAAATGCTTTTCCAGTTATTATCCAAGTTTTGAATGGATTTGTAAAAAGTGTTATTTCATGCTGTTGTGACCTTTTGTGGAGGCTGCTTGTTTGTGTGAAATGCACCATGGTAGGGCTAGCTTACAGTTTTTGGTTGTGCGTATTGAACCGTGAGGGGAGTTGTATTTTTACTAAAACAGGTGGGTATTTTTAGTCAGTGAAACCTGAAGTCACGTACCAGCTGCACAAGAACCATGCTGACTGGAGGTATAGTCCAAATGATGATTTACAAAAAAAGGTGTTTACACATCACTGCATCATACTGCTGCATGCAAACTTTAAACTTGCCGTAATCTGTATTTTTGGATTAAACAATTGGATCAAATTATATGTGTATGTAACAGGGGTTTCTTATAAGGACAAACCCACAAAAACTTATCTCCAAATCTGCACTTCCCCTTCACTTCTGTCAGCTCATCGGTTTCATTTACTAGCCCACGACTTTACTGTTTGACTTTACTATAGTTTTAAAACTGTCAGCAGCAGATGCAGTTGTTACCTGTCGAGGACACAAACTACCAAAAATAAATACATTTTAAAAACTCCCCAGAGACTTAAAAACAAAATGTTTAAAAAGTCATAAAGTAAATGTCAGCATTAACTGGCTTAAAGTATGTGACATAAATTATGTATAAATTTGCCAGATGGGATAAAAATGAGGGGTGGCTCATGACTTTTGCACAAGAGCGTTTGATCCTGTTTGTTGTTGTTTTAGATCATTCATTAGCATTTATATCACTGATTTTAATTATCAGTATTCCTAAAGGTCTGAGTGTATTCACACAAAGACACCTGGAGGGATCTGGCAGGAAACGGAGACAGAGTGAAGTGTTCAGTCTGAGCTGCTCCCTGTCTGGCTTGACTGAGCAAGGTTTTAGCTGAAGGCGGGGATGCAGTGGATTTGGGCATTTTTCAGCAGGCAGGCAGGAAATGGGCAGTGCAGGGTGTGCCAAGACAGGAAGCCTGACTGAGCGCCTGCCCCCGCAACCCCCCACCCCCCCGGAGAGCGTCAGCCACAATGACCGTGCCTCCTCTGCCTCACCTCAGCATTAACAGTGCTGCTGCATTCACAGCCTGCGTGTTTCCTGTTTTCATTCCTTCCTCCATCCCATGGCTGTTTACCCTTTTATAGTAGAATAGCTGGACAGGTCTCAGCAGCGGCTCCAGCCCCTGTCGCTGGCGTCTGAATCGTGATTCATTTATACTGGTAGCTCCAAAGTGAGAACAGCAGTTTTTATGTCTGCTGTGTTGCTTGGGGAAAGTGGCAGATGTAGATTCTGGGTTCTTGTCCTCTGTTGGGTTTGCTTAGAGGTTGAATTAAAGGAAGGAAATATTGCAAAAGGATTGGGACAACATACAGCTTTTAAATACATTCTTAAACTCCATCTTTAAGGTGGTGCTGCTTCTTAGCTCTGCTCTAATTAAAAAAAAAAAACAAACAAAAAAAAAAGACTTTTAGGACCAAAGGCAACAGTGGATATCGTGCCAGAGTCAGGATCATTGGAAACATGGGTGAAGCTTAAGCAGACACTATGGTCTGTCATGAGTGCTCCCAGCTCCGTCCTCTGTCCACACCTAAATAACTGGTGTCAGATAATCATAGTACTGTAACTAAGATTAATTGCTCCACTCCCATACTAAGGATGCCTCCTCAACCCACGACGCTTTTAAATCCAGTGAGGACAAGAGTTGCCGAATTTACTCTGCCCCTTCTCATTTGGCCCTGCTGAGGTTTTCCACAGTCATTTTCTCATGATTGAACATCACTGGCTTTGAGTTATTCTCAGCACTAATGTTGAAATGAAATGTGCGACAGCGCGGCAGAGACAGAAATATCCAAGAGCACTGTCTTTTCTCGGCCACCGTCATGAAGTGACCAGAAGATGACATGTCTCCAGGACTGACATGGGAACCAAATTGCCAAGAATGCTTTAGTCTCACGCTGAAGCGAGGCGGAGGATGGGGACGGGAGTCGCTGAGTGAGGGTCGTTTCATTTAGCAGGCAGAAGATGCTTCCTCTCTTTCTCCCCCTGAGCGCTGTGCACTGGGCCTTCAGTGGACACAGCCAGACTACGATCAGCATATCAATGCTGCACTTTCCACAGAAGAGCTGATTGGGGCTTGCCAGGCCGAACTTCACATGCTTTCAACACTGTATCAATAACACTTTGTTTGAAAGCAAGTCTGTGGAAAAGAAGATGTTTCTGTAGATACCAAGAAGCAGAAAGGATTTCTGTGCCGCGCTGGCAAGTAATTGATTGAGGGCTTGTTATAACGCTTTGGTTCAGTGTGGAAAAGGGAAGCGCAAAGGATGCTGCCCCCCCCCCCCTCCGCGGATGCAGTGACGGAGGTTCCCCAATTTAAAGACTCCCTCGAGGTGGATCTTTGCTCTTTGGCCTTCTGATCACTTTCTTCTTACCTGTGATTTAATTGCTCGTCATTTGACTTTGTCAGCTGGTCAGAGTGGCTGCACTGTGAGGGGCTAATAGGCCGTTGATTTATTGATGCCGGCAAGCTGCCTCGGCCAATGCCAGGAGTTCTAGGCAGCTGGCACTCTCATTCAACACTAACACAAAGTACAAAGTCTCACTGTTGGCTAATTGGGTCATCCTCATGTGGGAACCAGTTGTACTGGCCTTTGCTCAATCATCCCTTGATTTTTTTTTTTTTTTTTTTTTTTTTCTTGTGCGTGTGATGGAGAGAAAAGGAAGAGCAAAGTGAATTTAATCGATGCAGCATTAAAAATATTGTGAGCTAAATGTGACACTAACGCCCAGCACCAGCTGATGTTTTAACTCAAAGCCTCATTTCCTAAAGGCTGTGTGAACTCCCACACAGATGACATGACAGTGTCACCATTTCAGTGTTTTGACAGATTAACAGCCAGTGACCGTGACAGGAAATGGCACAAAAGTCACTTCCCTCATTACTAATATAAGGCAGATGTGGCTGAAGTGTAGACATCATCTTTTGGGCTAAGCTGTACTCTGAATTTAGTTTTTGGAAATATGAGTTCTGTTTAAAAATAAAAATGCTGCAAGAGTCTACAGATTGCATTCAAACTCTGGACTTCCATATTAAATATCAGAGAATTGCAGATTATTCTTCTTATTATTATAATTACCTTTATTTTACCAGGAAGACCCATTGAGATTGCAATCTCTTTTAAAAGGGAGACCTGGCCAAAATAGAAGCCATATGAACTCAAAAACATCTCAAAATACTGTAAATGCAACAATATAAGTCACAGCAATAATCAGTATAAAATACCCATAATATAAAACATTAAAACATTAATGGTAAATGGTAAATGGACTAGTTCTTATATAGCGCTTTTCTACTCAGATATGAGCACTCAAAGCGCTTATACAACACGTTTTTACATTTACCCATGCACACTCATTCATACAAGCACTTCCATGATTAATTAACTAAGCTAAGTGCTTTTTTAATTATGTAACATTCACTCACATTCATACTCCAACAGAATGGTCGGAGAGCAACTTGGGGTTAAGTATCTTGCCCAAGGATACATTGGCATGCAGCCAGCAGTAGCCAGGAATTGAACCACTGACCTTCTGATCAGTAGGTGACCTGCTCTACCTACTGAGCTACAGCCACCCCAAATTAAGTGGCTGCTCAAGAGAAACGTCCACAAGCCGTCTTCAGTCAACTGAGTCCTGTTTTCTTACGCCTCCCAATTTGTGGGCACAATCTCATCTACGGTGGCTCCTGTAGGACAAACATGTTTTAGTCAGCCATGAGAGATCAAAAACATTACATTTAGACTGTGCCCCATAATGACTGTGGACAGCCAGCATGTTTCTACTAATGTTTGTGTAAAAAAAAAAAAAAAAAAAAAAAAGAAGCTATATTTTAACATATTTGAATATCATCAACACTTAGGAATAAACGAGGAAAAAATAGTGTCAAATAGTTTGCTGAATTGTACGTTTTTACCCCTCAAACTTTCTAGCTGCCGTTCATCTGTAGTGAGTGCATTCAGATAGCAAAGTGGCGCCGGAGTTTTTCCCTGTTGTGTAGGCTGCTGGTCCGCTGTTTACCTCATCTGTCATTGTCGGGTGAGAAGCGTCAATGTTTACTTACCCCAGAGGAGGCTGTAAAACTCGAAAGGAGTCTGATACGAGTCGATGAGTCAGTGAAGCTCGCTTCTGACCAATGACAGCGATACTGAGGTCAGTTGTTGAGGACATCCTGAACTTTTCTGTCTGTAAACGCTGCTGTTTTCATGTATGTGGCCGGTCTTCAGCCACATACATGAAAACACGATTAGGCGGAGCGGGGATGTCGATCTCAGTCACTGTGTTCAAGATGGTGGTGGAACATGCTGGCTTCCACAAACGAGCGCCCACTCCTATTTATTCTTCATTGATTAAATCAGAGTTTATGAGACTGCATCAATTTTATGGAAGGCAAAATTACACACTTTATACACTGTCAGTGTATATTTATGAGTACAGTATTCTTTTTTTTTTTTTTTAAATAAGCTCAGAAAACGACTGACTGTACCTTTTTAAGGCTTACAATTGGAAAGAGGGTAAATAAAAAGTTAATGCTAAATGTTTCTGTATAAAAAAAAAGGTTTCCTGTTTATTTCACATATAAGCAAAACTGAATGTGCTCCATCATTGACAGCCTTTCTGGGAGCTTTCTATTAGCCTCAGGTGGTGCAAGAAATCTGGGTTTTTCAGCTGCATGGAGTCTCTTTTTGTGAATGTAAATGATACTCTGCCGGTAACACTATTCACTGATGTATAAAAGCTCACAACTACCAGAATCTTCAAGGTTGTTTTATTTAAATGAAAAAAAAAACCTCTGTCAGAAGAAGCAGGCCCTGGGGGCCTTTTCACACACACACACTGCAGCTCTGGACTTTTCTAGATCTTATCCAGCGTTGCGTGTCAGAATGTAAACATCTGACGCAGGTCTTTAACCTGCCGGCTCGTTAGTAAAAAAGTCGGGTTGTGATGTGAGAACAGCCACGAATGGTCATCATGTAGCACGCTCTGCACGGGCTACACCCTCACCTAAATGAAACAGAGCTGATGTGAGAAGGTGACTAATGAGGACTATGTGCTACTGTGTGCTACATGTGAGAAAAGACAACTTGGGCTAATGTCCAGATCTGATAATCCCAACATTTTCCCAATTTCATGCGTGAAAACAGCTTAGGGCTTAATCACAGAAGCCTGGGCAGGATTGCATAAGACCCCCACTGTGTTTGACCTTTACACGTGGAGCCAGGGTCCTGGCTCAGGTTGCGATGCTGGTGCTCATGTTTGTTGAACACCATCCGTGTTTATGACGCACAGCGGTGCCTTTTTGCCATCGACAGGATTACAACCTGAGCACAGAGGGTGGATGGTGTGGAAACAGCAGCCGGCTCCTGAATTCCTCCCGTCTTCTCATAATCACTGAATCGCTCCTGTGACTGAATTGAACTCATAAATTAGATTTCTCCCAACACTAAACTCATGTGTCCCCGCTTGCTCGAGCTGTTGATGACATGTCACTCAGAGTGAGGGCGTGTGTGGAGGAGGCAGTCTATTGTTTGCTGTTGATATGACAAGGCAGAGCCACATTTTTTTTTTTTTCTTCAATCCCAGCTTCATGTTTTTGTTTGAGGCTGTGTTTTTAAATGGGATTATGGTTTTAAAGAAAATATTTTCTCGATGACACTCTCAGACTTTTTTTGTTCTCAGCAGTATATGACACCTGGTAGTGTTGTAGAAATCTGAAATAAATCAAAGTGCACACAACTAGGCTGTCTTTGAGTTTTATTTACTTTTGCAAATTGCAGCAGGTTGCATGTTTTTGTTTTGTTTTGTTTTTTTGATTGAGAGGGGATTGTAAACCTTGAATATTTATAGAGGCTAGTTATCTATTTGCCACGGACACAGGATGCTGTCTGAACATCGTGTAATAGATAACTCAAACATTAACATGTGGTACATCTGAAAGATTACGCAAAGACAGAATAAGACATTATGGAGCCTTTCATTCAGCAAGGTCAGGTCACACACAGAAGAGTGTAATCTTAAAATTTCCCATCACTCTTGTAGTACACTTGTTTGCTAATCTAGAGAGACTCGACAGAAATTCCTGCTCCCAGATCATTTCCCCTTTCCTCTCGCCTTCGTCCCTGCCTCATTCTCTTCCCCAGTCCTCCTCCTCTTCCTCCTCCTTCTGGTCTGCTCCTCCTCCAACGATTCCTCACGGTAAACTTCCAGTCCCGACGGCTCACATACTGGAAGAGGAGGAGCACTCTCAGAACATCTGTGGGAAGTGAGATTATGAAACAGGCCTCCCGTCCTCTGCTGACCCCCCGGCCCCCCTCGTTCTCTCTGTGTTTGAGATGCCCTGCAAACGATAGCGACAGGATAGGCTATCCTGTTTGGCTGTGTGTATGGAAGACTGGCATTTCGGGCTCTGTTTGAGTCAGTGGTTGGGATGTAGAACTTTCCCGGTTTTATTTTTCCCTCGTGTGTAATGCCAGCCAGATGCTGCTTCGGAGCACCTTGTTTTAAAGACCGTCTGAAACGGCTCAAACTCTCGGGCAATGTGTGCCTGGATGTTTTTAGTTTATTTTCATCTTTATTTGTACTTGTACATTTTTCTGGCTGACTGCCTGACACAGCCTTCAACCATCATAAAAGCTTTCACACGAGAGCTAGTGGTCCTTTGAGCCTTTCTCGCAGCATCCGTCTGTGGATGCAAATTTCTGTCAGTCCAAATTGAAATAGGATAAATGGGCTGTAATTAGACTGTACCAATATAGCCCTTTCTCACTACCAGCCTCGTTCACCCATTCACACACATTCATACTGGTGCTTCACACACACTCTGGAGGGCTTATCGGTATCTTGCCCAAGGGTACTTGTACATGCAGACTTGGAGAGCCAGGGCTCAAACCACTAACCTTCTGATTAGTAGATGACCTGCTCTACTGAGACACAGCCACCCCTTATATTGGACTGTATAGATATTCATGGTCCCCAGAGGATGAATCCAAATAAATGTGGTGATCTCTGTTGTGTTTTTTTTTTTTTTTTTAATCTTTAGTGAAATATGTATGAAATTCTTCAACAGACTTTAAACAGCTTATCAGTAAATGTCCGCATATCTGTGGTCTCCAGACGCTACACGAAAGAGGAACTCCACTGTTCTTACAGGGTCTGTTTCCACATCGCAGAAAGCGCCGCTGAATTCGTGAAGATTTTTGTGATAGTGAATGGGATTGCACAAAACCAGTTATGACTCACGTTGTGTCAGCCGAGTCTGCACCGGCGAGGGGTGGAGTGTAATTTACTCGAAAATGAAAAACATCTCCAAAGGAAGTGAGCTGTTGCCTCACAGCAAGAAGGTCCTCGGTTTGAATCTACCGTCTGGCCAGGACTTTTCTGTGTGGAGTTTGCATGTTCTCCGTATCTGCGTGGGTTCCCTCCGGGTACTTCGGCTTCCTCCCACAGTCCAAAAACATGTGGTTAGGTTTGACTGTCTCTCTGTGATATCCCTGCGACAGGCTGGCGACCTGTCTGGGGTGTACCCTGCCTCTCGCCCTACGGCAGCTGGGATAGACTCCTGTATTCTGAGTCAGACCGTTTTATAGCCCAAATCCAAAATGCCAGCGGGCTAGCAACTTTTCCCCTGGCGCCGTCATCAGGTGATCGTCTCAGTTTCTGGTTTTAATTTCTGGCTGATAACTTCAACATTCTGATTTCTGAGCAGGTTCCTAAACTAATGCCATTCCACTCAGACCCGATCTGTAATCTGTGTTTAATTTTGATCAGCAAAACAAAAATAATGAAAATGAGGACAGATGTTGGAAATGTTTGATACCACATGCTATCAGTCCATGCAATATATCTGTCTGGAAGAGACGGCAGTTATTATTCATTTTACTTTTATTACTATTACTCATAGGTGCCCATGTTACAGCATTGTTTGATCTGTTTTTAGGGGTTGCTGGGCCACATGATGACTTCATAATATAAGACGCCTAATCCAGGTTTTGTGCCTGTAAATCAGATGTTGTTGGCATGAAATTAAAATGATGCCACGCTTTTATAAAGTGTTACAGGTGCATAAACATTACAAATGGGTCATTTTAGCCCATTGGTAGTTGGTTGCTAGGCAGTGCAATGACATCATGATGCCAGATATAGATGAGGTTTGGTTGTCAACTCCTGATTGCGTATGAGGAGTTCCTGTGTTAAAGTATGATTATGTCTGTAACTGCTTTTACATTTGCTTATGTTATTAATTTCAACGGCTGTAACAAAAGAATTTTCCAAAAATGGGATGAATGAAGAATTTTTCCTCATATTTATTATTTGCATGCTAGCATGCTGTAGACTCAGTTTGTTCTACTAAATATTTGGGTTTTTTTTTTTAATGCATGTTTTAATTGAAATAGCACTTTATTAATTTTGCAGCAGTTCATAATATTAGTTATCTTGGAGCATAATATTGTATGGGTGACCTTACACTGATACAGAGAAAGAAACTGTGTCCTGTATAGAAAGTTAGAGTCAAGAGGGAGAAGCTCCCTTTTACCTGAAACAAAACCCCAAACAGAGCCGCTCTTGGGATGGGTGGCTTCTGCCTCAAATGTGGGGCGAAGCGGAGAGAGAGAAGATGATCATTTGAGATGCATTTGCTACTTTGGTGGGTCAGTAGCTGCAGAATCTGCAGAAAGGTAGGCCACACATGGAGAGAAAGAGAGCACAAAAAGTAATTGACATGCTGCCTTAGCAAAGAATCGCATGGAAAATGGGAGGTCCCCCAGCAACCTGGGCCTATAGCAGCATAACTAAAGGATGGGCCTGGCTCACTTAAGCCAGCCTGAACCACGAGCTTTATCAAAAGGAAAGTTTGAGATTGAGAGAGAGAGTGTCTTGAGTACCTCCTGTAGGTAAAAATGTTTGATAGCACAATCAGAAAACCCCACAAAACAGACAAATCTGAAGTAACTAACTAATTTTAGATTTGTCCAAACTACTGTTGGTAGCATTTTCAGCCTGGTGATGGGGTCACACTGGGTAAAACATTGCGATTGTAACAGAAATTAAAAGTCGGGACTTTTTCCTAGTGTTTCAGGTCTGATGATGCTTAAAATATGAGCTGGAGTTGGAGGGGGTTCAGATTCAGGCTGGCCAACATTCCACAGCGCAGACAGATACTCCCCTGTCTATCAGCACATGTGTAGTTGCTGGTGCCATCTCATCAAGTCTGTCTGGTTACAGTCTCAGTGTAAACTGTGCTTGCTCAAGAATAGCTCCCTTGAACATGTGAGCTCAGTCTGCTGGCTTCAAAAGGGCCTGGTTCAGTGGTGGCTTTCTGTCAATCCTCTGCGCATGTTTGTTTTCTATTCTTTATAATTAATGATTTCTGTGAATTAGCCACAAACAGGAGCATAAGAAACACCTGCACCGTCTCAGCCCTCTTACACACTCCGTCACACGTTTGCAATTCAAGTTACCGACTGTGCTCTGCGCTCAGATTTGACGGCATGTGTCTTTTCAGCCTGAGAGGCTGCAGATCTCAACAGCAAAGAGGAGGCCTCTCAGCTGCTGCCTTGAATACCAACTCTGCAGAAAATGGGTCAATCAGCGCGTTATAAAAAAAACTTTGGCTGCTTCACATTCCCCAGGTGGTTAGAAAAGGGAAACGGCAACTTTCTGAAAGGTGGAAGGATGTCAGGTTATAAAATGAAACACTTGACACCTGATGGGTTTTTTTTTTTTTTTTTTTTTGTAAACTGTGAGTAAAAAGTTGTGGGCTGATATATTTCCTCTGTTTCTCTTCTCTTCTGCCCTTTCTTTACTCCTCTTCACAGGCTGTCAGCATCAATAAGGCCATCAACACACAGGAGGTCGCTGTCAAAGAGAAGCATGCCAGGAATATCCTAACATTATCTGTGTGTGTGTGTGTGTGTGTGTGTGTGTGTGTGTGTGTGTGTGTTTGAGGAGAAGTTGTACATTTATTTTGACTTCATTGTGTGCGGAGAACCTTCCTTCCGTAGCTGGAGGACTGTGTTAGTGCAAAACAACAAACATGGTATAACCTCATCTCCTGCACGCGGCCCTGCTGCAGAGCTAATTTAGTCATGTGTGAAAGCAAACAGAAAACTAGACAGACGCTGCAGACGGTCCTATTTCTGTTTTTATCTGACAGCCTTGAAAGCACCAAACAGTGATTTTTAAAATCCTGCAGAGAGACAGAGCTAAGTAAAGGTCTCAGATTTCAAAAGGAGATTTCAAAAAAAAAAAAATGCGGAAAGGAGACAAAACAGATCAGATCAGATTTGAAACCTGAGTTTTTCTGTATTAAGATTGGTAAATACTTCTTAAATAAATATATAGAGAAAGAAAAACATAATTTGCAGACGCAAAAAGAAATTAGAGGCCAAAGACAAAGAGAGTGTGATGATGAACTGTACATCAGCCAGGCTCCCACCACACAAACGCTGTAAGGCAGAGGGGTCCTTGACTGCCGCTCTCACCTTGCATCTTGGGGACTCATCATGAGAAAGGTGCCCACACCTTCTGGGCAGCAGTCAACCGGCTTCCTCTCTCCAGCAACGCCGTGCTCTGCTGGAAGTTCTGCCACGTCTTCCACAAGCTGCTGCGGGACGGGCATCCAAACGTACGTAAACGTTTACAATGTGACCATTTCCTCTCATATATATATATATATATATATATATATATATATATATATATATATATATATATATGGTGTCAAAAACTTTGTCTGCTTCTTGGAATTGTTTGAAAAACTGTGCAATTCAAGTTTGGAGAATGATCATATTCGTGTCTTCATATACTCTATATTAAGGTTTTTCCTGCTTTGTGTCTTCTCTTTGTTTCTGCTGTTGTTCCTTCAGGTGATAAAGGACTCGATGAGGAACAAGGCTGATTTAACTGATATGAGCAGGATGTGGGTAAGGCCACAAGAATGATTATGTCATACATTAAATCATCTCATGCAGTCACAAGTCTAGGGAATATGACCATATGTCACATTTAATCTTCCTTACTCATGACTAATTTTTTTTTTCTTTTTTTACTGTAACGCTAAAAATCAACTGAACTATAATATGAACGAAACATATTTTCATGAATCAGAAGTGAACACAGGAGGAGCAAATCAAACCATTTAATGTAGTCAGTTATGTCAGTATAACCTGAGGTGGTCTGTTAGTCCTGTACTATTTACAGTGGCTCCACAGTGTAGTGGTTTACATGTTTGCCTGGCATGTGAAAGATCCTCAGTTTGAGGCTGGGTGGAGACACAAATCCCTCTGGGGTTGCATCAGGATGGGCATCCGGCATAGAAATCTGCCAAATCCAATATGCGGAGCCATCCGCTGTGGTGACCCTTTTATTTTGGCATCGCAATTGGAGTGTGTGCAGAAGTGCAGGGTACTGTAGAGGTGCTCGGTAAATGAACAAAGTAAATCTTGTCAAGTAATTTATGGCGGCAGTAGCTTCTTAGCAGCGACGCTTCCTGGGGACTGAATCGCTGCAGAGCTGAACAGCACTTTCAAAGTACATAATTTTCCTTTTAAAGTCATGTTGAGAGACCAAGAAAGCCACCGAAACAATCACACAGTTGTAAAAATAAATAGGCGGCAGAGTTGTTAAACATACAGAGCTAAGATAGGCTACATTTACAAGGTGTTGGCACACCAGAGTTCACATGGAATAAACTATCTGAAGTCTGAAAGTCTGAAACAATGCTGAACCTCAGGCCAGGTGAAGCATTGAAGGCACAAACTGTACTTACTGAAAAAGCATTAACAAGCTGCCCAGGCAGGCAGCGACTCTTTAAAATGATCATTCTAGTAGTTCAACATATACAGCAGCAATTTTTGCTGATTTCTTGTATCTTGTCCATAGGTTATAGTCATCATTATGTGTTGTTAGCCTGCTGCCATCACAGTGGAGTGACAGACATAATGGAGAAAAGCCACATGAGCTCATGTTGCATCATCTACCACCCTCATGAAACATTAATGTCACTGAAGCTGATGTCTGTCTGGTTTGGGGAATATATGCTTGCACCTGTTTAGACTTCATGGCACAGTCAGTAACGTCTGTTGGAGAAATGTCCTCTAAAAAGATGTTGAAACAATATTAAAATTTAATGATATTTGTATTTATACTCTAAAGACTCCAAAGTCTGCTCTCTGGGTGTTTCTGTAGGAGTCTCGGGGTACATGGAAACATTAAATAATTTTTGGACCTGAATAGGTTTGAGTGCCATTGTTGTTGGTACTGCACTTTGTTAACCATTGACAACCAAAAGAAAGTATAATGGTTAAAATATCTATTTCGAGATTTTGCCTGCTAACTGAACATAATGAATAACCATTAAAGATGGTCACTAAATGTAATGAGTAGCTGTCTATGGAGTCACGGCTCTTTAAAGTAGTGGATGATTGGTTTAAATAGTAAGTCAATATTTAAATGATCGAGACAATATGCCAGCAATAGGCAATAAATGTTAAGCTGAATAAATCCTGAATGTAAAGCTGGAAACACACACATAACATATGCATAAATGTAATGTAGTGTTGATGAAGCAGTGTTGAGTCCATCTGAATGGGGTGTGGAAGGAAAGTGCTGGGAACCATCTGATCTGAGTGAGCACATTTCTCTTCATATTATTAATGCCAAGACCGCTGATGAAATGCAAGTGTAAGCATGCTTCAACTGCAATACATTTAGCCGCAGATCTCAAGAGATGCTTCTCAGTTGTGTCTTAAGCAACAGTGACTGGGGTGGAGGGCTAAGATATTCCTTGTTATACTAACTCAGTTTTTGCTGATGTCACTAGGGAGGGGGATACAGGAAGCATGGTCAGTGTGACAGAGGTTGTGGCCCATCTCTTTCCTGTTAAGTCATTACCACCCTCACTCCCAGGCTCAAGTAAAAAGGAGCAGTTGATCAAATAGCTAGAGCTATTCTATTTTTTCCTCCCTAGCAGAGCAAGGACGCTTTCAACTGGTTTATGGCATCCACCCATATTCTATGAGAGTGACTTTGCCGCTTCCACATGTCCTTCAGTAGGACGGACATGAGGAAGCTGTTTCGCCTTTGTTTCCTTGATGTTTCTTCACCTGCTCTTCTGTCTTACATCAGGGTCACCTGAGTGAAGGCTATGGGAAGCTGTGCAGCATCTACCTCAAACTGCTCATCACCAAAATGGAGTTTCACATCAAAGTGAGTTGGCCTGACCTATAAAACCCATCGCCACTCTCCCTCGTCTCTCATTATCTTTGTCTCAGACTCTCCTTTTAGTGCCAGCAGGTCTCTGCGGGTGGCTTCAGAGAAAATTCCAGCTTTTACATTAACGGCCTCTCAAGAATCTGTAATCTACCTTTTTTTATTATTATTATTATTTTTTTATGAGACATCTGAGCAGAGTTAAGGAGGGACCGGAAAACAGTGTGGATGCTGTCCCAGAAGGTGTGGGTAGCTGTTGCTCTGATGAAGACAGGAAGTTTTGGGGGGGGGTGCCGAGTTTGAGGGTATTCAAAAAACTAATGTGACACTTTGGCATATTAATCTTTTGGTCTGCTATTATTTCCCCCCCTTTTTTTAATGTATTGTTATATGATCATACACCAACATGCAGGTTGAGTTTCAGGCATACACTCCTTAAAGGTCAGTTAATGAACAATCAGCACCTGTTCAGTACAATCAAGCTAGAAAAAATATTAAACTAATAAACATGTGCACCATGCATCCATATTAGTAGAATATAAGGCACAGTTTCTTCCTTTTTTGGATTATTTCCTTAACAAAATCACATTATGTGTAAAATATTCAGTATAAAGACATCTTCGTGAAGAGATGGCATTGCTTTAAAAGGTGTTGGTGAGTAGTTAACCCTTCAGGCAGTAGGTAACAAGGTTTATAAGAGTTTGCTTGGGTTTTACTGCTAAGCTTTTGGAGCAGACATCAACAACCTGTTTGATACGGTGATCAACAAGGACAAAGTCTGAAAAAATCAAACAAATTTACTGCAGGCATCCAAAGGGTTTCATCTAAAATTTAAAAAATGTAAAAATCTGGATCAGCAGTGGTGGGAGCTGCTCTGATCAGTTGTTTCTATTAATAATGGATCAGTATATGCAGACTCCTGTTTTTTTTTTTCAGCTGACATTTTAGGTTTTGGGGCTGCTGTGATTCCATAACAAGTATTAAAATGAAGTAAAACTAGTAGAGTGGAAGTACGGAGTAGGGTGAAATACTCAAGGGGGGAGGCATTTCAAAGTAAAGCTTTTGACTTTGCACTCATGCTAATTACTAAATCCTATTTTCAATAGCACAGCAGATTCTTCTGGTATAGAAGCGTAATCCAGTCTCAGACAAACTTCTGAAATTTAGGTTTCAAGTTTGGTTTCCTTTTGTCTTCTTTTCCAGAACCCTCGTTTTCCAGGGAACCTTCAGATGTCAAACAGACAGCTCGACGAGGCGGGAGAGAACGACGTCAACAACTTGTGAGTGTGGCGGGCCGCTGGTTTGGCTGCTCGTATTGTTTTTGTTGCGCAGGCAGGACTGCTGTGCTGGCCAGGTCCCAGCGTTGCTTTCTTCTCAGCTTTGTGGCGCGAAAGTGTGAAATGCAAAACACGTCAGTCATTACCCGACAGGCAGACATGAATAATGAGGCTGTTCGTGGTGTTCGTTCTTTACTTTGACATGTACTAGTCAAAAAACAAAAGCAAAAGAAAAAAACAAGATGTTATAGACCAACACTATAATATATGTGCACAGAAAATGTTCAATACGAGATATACTGTAGCCTCCTCTGGATGTGATGCAAGCAGTCACCCATCCGTGCATGGACTGCACGAGTGCCCGGATGTTGTTGAGGAATTGCTCTCCATTCCTGGACGAGTGCAGCCTGCAGCTGTGCAGTGGTTACTGATTGCGGCTGCCTCTGGTGAACACATTGACCCAACATGTAGCGGTCATTTGTCAATAGAAGACTTGGGGAATAAATGCTGGCCAAGGAAGTGTCTGGATAGGCTCCTCATCCAGAAAGGCCTGTGCTACTCTGGCAGTGTGGGGGGGCCGGGCACTAGCCTGTTGAAACAGGTTTCCAATGATCTTTATATATTTAGATTTCCATCACACACTAAATGAAATATCGACTTCCTCACTACTTTGCTAGTAGGTCATATGTTAGTTTTTTGTGTGTGTGTGTGTGTGTGTGTGTGTGTGTGTGTGTGTGTGTGTGTGTGTGTGTGTGTGTGTGTGTGTGTGTGTGTGTGTGTGTTTTTTTTAATCTGTAGTTCTTCAGGACAAACCAGAGTGAGCTCCTGCAGATTTGGGCTTTAGTGTGGACTGTAAAGTTTTTTGCTTTTTTGTTTTGTTTTGTTTTTTTTTAGATTTTCCCAAAGAGCACAAGTTTGAGAAAACTTAGATACATTCAAAAGAATTGTGTAACAAAAGTATATTTTATTTTATTTTTTTCTCTCACTTAAATTGCCTTACAGTGCTTTGAATCTATTCTCAAATTTGTTATTTGACTTGCTTTAAACATTTTTTAGCCAATTAAAATGCTGGAAGGAATCTGTATCATTGAGTCTGAGGGGAAAAAAGAACTGGAAAACACTCATCTGTATGTGGAAAAATTAAAATTGTTAGATTTGCCAGTGATGTAATATGAGGCATTTATATCAGTGTCAGCCATCTCACGGACACAGAGAGAGGTTTCCGTTATCTTATTAGTTTACTGGAAGCCACATGGATTTAATAAACATGGGCAAAAGAAAGACATAAAAGACGGCATATAAACACAGCAAACATTTTATTTAGCACAATTTATTCCCTTCTGTTTTTTGTTTTTTTTTTTTTTGGGGGGGGGGGGGGGGGGGGGGGGTTGCATAATGGAGCCATTCAGTGTCAGGCAGTGCGTCATTCCTGCTGCATCTCCATGATTCTAGTTTCTAGAACCACCTTTAGCAGCAAAACTTGAACTGTTTTCAGTGTGACTTTATCAGTCTCACATCATTTTGGAGCAATTTTAACCCACTTTTCTTTACAGTGTTACTTCAATTCATTGAGGTTTGTCTCTCTTAAGGTCCCGCCACAGCATTTTGCTTCAGTCAGGTTGGGTCAGGTAGTTCGTAGCAGCTGCCATATTGGGCGAAGGTTATCCTAATTTTCTGACACTGTCTCAATTTTGGTCACAGGCTACCTTTGGTTACAAGATTGTCATATATGCAGCACTAATTCACAACAATAGTCGTCACTTTGTATATTTAAGGGTAAAGAGCCTACAATCCATAGAAACCTGTCAGTTCATGGATCTCAATGATTTCAAAGCAGTTCTTTCATGTTGGTCAGCCCAAACTCCCATGATGTGTACCTAGCTTTACACTCTGTGATTTTACTTTTGAGCTACTGTGATATATTAAAAACAGACCTGTGTGTCTCTGCTCTCCTCTAGCTTCCAGCTGACTGTAGAAATGTTTGACTACCTGGAGTGTGAGCTCACCCTCTTCCTGGGTGGTAAGTTATTCTGGTCTGACTGAGCGGCCAGCTGTGCTTCTCTGAGCCCATGCACATTAACACTGTCACACACAGATGAATGCACCCGAGTTCACACTTTCACAGACAGGAAGACGCAGTCTGAATGATATGAGGTCTCTACATTATGACGCACAGGCACAGAGATGTGGACTGATGACATCAGATGTTACGTCGGAGCTCCACCTCTTCTGATTCAATTGACTGCCAGGCTGTTAGTGGATTCATGTTGTACTTTAGTCGCGTTGTTGTCTGGGTGAGTCATGGCAGGTTAATGTCTCTTGAAGTGTGGGTCGAGCTAAAAATAGACCGCTGCGATGTGACCGGGAGCTCGGAAGAAATGCCGGGAAGGCTGTGTGCCTCCATTTGTGAATGATCAAGAGGAAATTACATTCTGCTATCTATTTATCATGGCCTTCATTCAGCATCCTGGTGATGTTATCAAACCCCTACCACCCACACCTCCACTTTCGCCTCCTCTTGCTCCTCATCCCCCCCCCCCCCCCCCCCCCCCCCTCCTTTTAGAGAAACAGAGCTGTATGGCTAAACCATATCTCTGCATTACTTTGATGACATATCGCTCTTTGTCAAATGACAAATTTAGTTTGCTGGCTGAGCGCCTCGCACCCAAATCTCTAAGCTGTCGTCAGCTTCCTCCTGCGGTCTGTTAGATTCTAAAAGCATCACGTCATGTGGGGGGTGAAGAGGCCAGACCTTTAGGTGCTTGTATGTGTGTGCACTGTGGCGGAGCAGGAAACCACACCTCTGCCTTGCACAGAGGCTCTCAGCGACTGACTTTGGGGATATTGTGAGCAGGGCAGCGGGGAAATGAAAGAAGGGGCGTAATGATGGAGGCAGAGAGCGAGTCACACAATCTTGTTAGTGTTCAGGTTGCTGCTCCCTCCCTGAGCCATTTTAAACCTTTTTCCTGCCTTTTTAATTTTTTTTTTTTTAATTTTGGTTTTGTTTAAAGAAAGTGAGAGGTGTGTTGCTCTCATACACTGACTTAATTGTGGCAGAGACTGTAAAATGAAGAGTGCAGCAGCACGAGCTGATTGAGTCATGAAAAATGTATGATTGATGAGTCTCCCTCTGTTTGCAGTAATAATCACGTGTGTGTCTGTGTCTGTGTGTGTGTATTGATTTTTGGGACTGCATTTACTGACTGTCTCTCCCTCCTCACAGTATTCAGCTCTCTAGACATGTCTCGGTCGGTGTCGGTGACGGCGGCGGGTCAGTGCCGTCTGGCTCCCCTCATCCAAGTTATCCTTGACTGCAGCCACCTGTATGACTACACCGTCAAGCTGCTGTTTAAGCTGCACTCCTGTGAGTCACACACACCACTGCCGGTTAAACACACTGCTACAGGCTTAATAAGAACAGCAGTGCTCAGTGTTTTTTTTTTTGTTACTAAATGCAAATATTGTGCACTTTTTGAATATTTCTGAAGTTACTGGGCAATTTTTAAAACCATCTTGAGCAGCAGTTCTGCAGACTTTTCCTTTGGACATTGGTTGCTTTTTCTGACCATTTTCAGAGGAATGTTTTTGTTTGTTAAGCTACTTACCTATGAATCATTCAAGCATAATAAGCCACCTAACTCAAGATGCATACAACAGACAACTTAGCAAAGAACCAATTTTAAATTTGTATCTTTAGGCACTTTATTAGCAGCCTGTCACAAAAACACATAATTTATTCTCATTTCTTTAGTCGAATCTGTGAAAAATGCCAAAGGTAACTCAGCTTGACTGGCAAAGAAATTATTTTTGCACCAACAGTGTGATTCCTAAAAGGCTATTAAAACTTGACATATCTCAGCATGGTGTGCAGAGTGTGCTTAAGTATCTGAAAGACATCTCCTTAAGAAACAGGACAAAAAAATCCCGAAGACTCCTTAAAGAAATTACAAGAAAGCTGCCAAAGAGAGTTCAGGTTGTGTCGAAGAATAAAGGTGGTCACAACAGATGTTGACTTTCAAGTTTCTTAGAACTGTACGAACTCTGGGTGGCTCAAAAATCACAGCCCAATCAATACTGTAGCATGACCATGTACTCTTATTGGTAAAAGCCACAAAGTCTCACTTTGGATGAAGCCCACTGTCTCCTGAGCCGTACTGGAATTAGCTGTAGAGTTTCTAGCTTTACTTTTAGCTCTTAATACTCCTCAGACATGTGAATATTTAAAGTCTCTGAGAGTTATCTTCAGAGATTCAGTGATGATTTTCTCTTCTCTGGATTGAATAATTTCTCAGACCCCTCAGGCTCATGAAACCTTTTGAAGCCTCGCTGGAAAAACTTTTAACCAGCAGCTCAGTTTCAAAAAGCCTTTTCTTACGGTCTGGAAAGGTAGATGTTTTGGAAATTTCCAACTTTGAAATGTTCTTCATCAAATCCTTCCATATGTGTGTGCATTCAGACGTGTCAGAGTATCCCGTATCTACCTGACTGTAATTCCTGAGCACTTCTCCTCGGGCTGAGGTGTTTATGTTTTGTGTGTGCTCGCAGGCCTTCCAGCTGACACTCTCCAGGGCCACAGAGATCGCTTCCAGGAACAGTTTAAGAAGTATGAAGTTCACTTGCAGTCACACACACAGTCATGCAGTCACAGTTTCTCTGAGTGAACTCTTATTACCATGCTGAATGAATTTTTAGTGTCAGACCTTTCTGCACTGTCTGCTCTTCTTAGTAAGAGTTTCTCTCTTCCTCTTTTTCATTTTCATATCTCTCCTCTTCTTGGTTTCAGGCTAAAGAGTCTGTTTTATCGCTCCAGTAACCTGCAGTATTTTAAGAGGCTGATTCAAATCCCACAGTTGCCTGAGGTGAGGACTGACCGCATTCAAGCCGCACCTAAGCCTCAACTTTTAAAGTTTCGGTTCAAAGCTTTTTATCTTTCTTGTTGGAGCACATCTCGTTTGACAACTTGCCATAGACATTAAAATCTTGACTTGGAGGTCAACGAATGACATGTTTTCATGAAAATGTAGGAGAAAGGATTTCACTGTTCAAATCTGTGTTGGATGTGTGTCTAAACCAGAAAGATACACTTCCATACAGCTTTGAAATAACACAATGAATAATCTTCTGCTTTCTGATTGTTGCAGAACCCTCCCAACTTCCTGCGTGCGTCTGCTCTGTCAGAGCACATCAGCCCCGTGGTCGTGATCCCCGCCGAGTCATCGTCCCCAGAGTCAGAGCATGTAGTGGAAACAGACGACCTGGTGGACACGGACGTCCCCGTGCTGCCGGTAACTACACGAGACAAATGTCTCTGAGTGGTCTCCTCTTAAATGCAGCCCATATGTTTGTGTAGCTGGCTGGCTTTCTGTTTTATATGCTCACAGACCAAATTATTAGGAACACCTGTGAACTCAAAAGCGATCCAGTGCGACTGTTCTGCCTCATCATCTACATTTTTTTTTTTTGTTTAAGTGGTAGTCGCATACTGAGCTGCATTACATTTAAATGTGCGTCTTTTATCTTGCATCCAAGTAATGCCACTCTGTACATCTACTTTATATTTATAGTGTTAATTATGTTGATGCTCACATAAACCAGAAATCCAGTGTCTCAATTATTAGAATATTTCATGAGTTCAGTTAGTACTTTGGCATGAATTACTGTATCAGTATGGTGTGGAATGGAGGTGATCAGCTCGTGGCAGTGCTCGGGTGTTAACGAGGCCCAGGCTGCTTTGATAGAAGCCTTCAGCTTGTCTGTATATTTGGAGAAGACGTTTCGTGTCTTCCTCTTGACAGCACCCATAGATTCTGAGTTGAAGTCAGGTGAGTTTTCTGGCCAGTCAAGCAAACTAATAACGCATTCAATAAACCATTAGATAGTGGTTTTGTCACTGTGGTCAGGTGCTCACACTGGGCTGCAAGCACCTTGGATTCTGTGCCTTTCCACTGTTCCTCCACACTCTCGGCCATTGATTTACAAATGAAATGCATCATTTACTTTCATCTGAAAAGAGGACTTTAGACCACAGAGGAAGAGCTCAGTTCCTGTCAGCCCAGGTAAGATGCTGGCCTCTGGTTCAGGAGTGGTTTGATATTAGGAATGCAACAGTTGCAGCTTTCCTGTGTGTGGTGGCTTTTGATGCTCTGACTCCAGCCTCAGTCCGTTCCTTGTAAAGCTCTCTAAAGTTCTTCAGTTGACTTTTTTTTTTTTTGACAGTGCTCTCAGGGCTGCGGTCATCCCCTCTGCTCATGCACCGTTTCCTACCACAGACATAGCATGAATTGTAATTTACACAAACTTGAATTTAATATTCTAGTAATTCGAGATGCTGCATTTCTGATTTTCATGAGCTGTCACAATTATCAAAACTAAAACACAAAAGATGTGAAATATTTCACTTTATGAATATAGAAGAGATGAATTAGATTAAATTAAATAAAAAAAAAAAAGTTATGAACTTTTCCCACAATATTCTAATGTTGAGATACATCAGTATAAAGTTTATTAGGAGATTAATAGGGGTTAGGGTTACATTTCTTCGAAAAGGACCATTAAAGTGAAAAAAATTGCTAAATATTTCAGCTTTGTATTTTTCATTTGATTTGTGTAATTTATCCTTTTCAGGCTCCTTTGGAGACCAAATTTGACGACCTGTTTGGCACCTCGGCTGCTATCGACCCATTCAACTTCAACAGTCAGAACGGCATGCGCAAAGATGACAAGTGAGCATCATCACAGGAGCATAAAGGCATTTGTCTGCTGTGGTTATGGGTGGCATAATCGTTTAAATATATAATTCCCGAGGCTTCATGTACAGCAGCAGAGATGAACTCACTAAGATGCGGCCATTTCAAACACGTGTGCTGTCACACCCCTAATAGCCAAAGTTTTTCTCATGTTAACAATCTTGTAAGATGGAAAAATATCCAGACTACCAAAATATGTTTTTCATTTTTATTATGTTTTTGATTTGACGTTAATGACAGCAACACCGTCCGCCCATGCGTTCATCTAAACTGCTTATCCAGTTCAGGGTCCTGGGGTGGGGGTGGGGGGGTTAGCTGGAGGCTATGCCAGCTGTCATAGGTGAAAGGCAGGTTGCACTGTGGACAGGGCTAATGTGGAGAAACCGAAAGCTACACACTTTGGCTTTCACACCAACTAACCTGACCAGCATGTCTTTGGGCTGCAGGAGGAAACGCACATTCAAGCTTAGGGGCAGCAGTGCTAAATGCCGATGTGGAGAAAGAAATAATTAATTATTAATTATCTCATCAGAGACAGACTGATCGAACAGCTGACGAGGGAGATCCAAGCCCTCAAAGAAGAGCTGGAGTCGTTCAGACTGGAGGTAAAAACAAGAGCATTTTTTTCCTTTTGAATGTTATCTGTATGGCCTCTACAGAAACGAGTGACCTTTTCTCCTGTTTCCTTCTGTTCTCCTGTCCGTCTCCAGAGTGGTCGGTTGTGTCAGGCTCTGCGGGGTCGGGTCAGCGAGCTGGAGGCGGAGCTCGCGGAGCAGAGCCACCTGAGGCTGCAGGCTGTAGGAGAGAGCGAGTTCCTGAAGGCGGAGCTGGACGACCTGCGGAGGGTCAGGGAGGACACGGAGAAGGAGCAGCGGAGCCTCACAGAGATTGAGAGTAAGGTTTCATTTATACTGCGCGGAAGTTAGGCAGAACTTGGACACATTGTCTAATCTAATTTAATCATGAACAAGCTTCTGAAATGAAAAAGGATAATGTGAAAAGTTGTACAGAAATTTTAAAAGCAGCCCTTTACTGTAGCAGTGATTTGATGGTCATAATTGTTGTTTCACCTGCCGCGTTTGTGTGTTCATATATCTTTTACCAGGAAAAGCTCAGGCCAACGAGCAGCGTTACACCAAACTGAAGGAGAAGTACACTGAGCTGGTTCAGAGCCATGCAGACCTGCTGAGAAAGGTGAGACATTGTACTTCATGAGATCGCCCTCTGGGTTGCTTGTACCAAGTTAGCCCACAATCGGTTTTCCTGTTGTGGTTTTATGCCCCCCCCCCCCCCCCCCCCCCAGCTCAGAATCAAAGCACGCACTGTTCTAATTATGGTGTTGTTTCTTTGTGTGTCTGCATCTGTGGGTGTGTTTTTGTGTGTGCAGAACGCAGAGGTGACCCGGCAAATGACGGTAGCTCGGGCAGCACAGGATGAAGTGGAGGCAGTGAGGAAAGAGATGCAGGAGAAGGTGAAGGGCACTCAGGAGGCTGCAGACAGACAGGTGAGAGTGAGATCCCTTTTGGTTATCACTGCCTAACATGTATGGAAAGTTGGCATTGTGCTGTCAGCTAGGTGGTTTCAATCCAAATGATTTGCATAGTGGGGGTAAAGATTGGATTTTTCTGGCCACTGCACAGTGACTGTGCAGCTGCAAAGTCATCGTACAGGCTTTTTAAAAAAAAAAATAAATGTCTAAAGTTTAATTTGAACTTTACTTGCTCAGGAGCGGGAGCAGCTCGAGCAGCTTCAGGAGCTCCAGAGAGAGCTAGTCTCAAGCCGGGCAGAGCTGGACTCTCTGAAGACCACCATGGCCTCATCGCAGCAGGTCTCTCTCTCTCTCTCTCCTTTTACACACAGATCTTAAATCTAGATCCCAGAGTTGTTGTGAAAAGTTACAGAACTAATTTATAAACCACCACCACCACCACCCTTCAACATTACGTCATTTTAAAAAATGCCAGCTGATACAAGAGTGTGCAAAAAGATTAACGACCTGGATGGTCTTTACGGATTTAATTCTGGATAAAGTCTGATGGCAGAAAACCTGTTTTAAATTGTCAGCCTGTTGCAGGACAAAAGAAGCAGCAGCCCAAAAAAAAAAAAAACTTAGCAGCTGAACAGTATCTGAAAGTCATGTTCTTAGGAAATAGGGAAAAAAAAATCTAGCAAAGACCCGACACAGGACCTGAGAGATGTATCTGCATCTTCAGCTGATCCATCTACTGTTCACTGAAGCCTCATCAGCCAGTGGTGTTGGAAATCTTTGATGGAAGTACCATCAGATTGGCAACAGCTTCATTTTTCAGCATTAAAATGACCCTAAACTCTCTGTCAGTACAATAAAAACACCCCTGGATAGTTTTCCATTGTGTGGTTTTACCCCAGAGCCTCGGACCTCAATATTACTGAAGCGGTGTGGGATCATCTTGAGAAAGAAATTTGGAGCGGCTCAAGACTTTTGCAGCTGTTGTCAGTATTAAGAACAAGAGCAAAGACTAAGTCACACTTTGAAATGCTAACAACAGATCCTGGATCCTGACTCTGAGCTTTCCGTCAAAAATTAAATGACTGTTTTCATTTTCTGCCACAATGGCGCTCCATTAAAAACACACTCAGTCCCCGTCCATCATCCGCACTGTCACGCCCTCCGTTTCACTGCTGCTTTTTCATGTCAGCTCCCCTCTTAGTCACCGACTGTTCTTGCACACGAATCGTTTCAGGCACTCAAACCGAAGCTTCTGACAGAATTGATATGCTAATTCGTTTGTTTGACATCAGTGATTGAATAAATTGGTTTTCAGAGTGGAGAAATTATTTAAACAGTAGCAAAGCTTTTTTTTTTTTCCTTCCTTTTCTTAACTGCCTCTCGGTTTGTTTTTGCCATTGCTGAGTCATTTAGAAACTTTCTGGGGGTGGGGGGGCAGTAAGAATCCTGTACAAATCTGAGCTGCTTATGTAAATACAGATATTTAGTCCCTTACATTAGTGAAGCATTTCATTCCAGGATCTTATCTATGGATGTTTTTGTGTAAAAAGCTGTAGCTAAACAAGATCATTTGCAGGAATATTCATAACTGGAGAATGAGTTTAATAAGCCCTGAATCATGCAGTTAGCCCTCAGATATCTCTGACGACTACACTGATTGATTATAGCTCCCTGTGTCCAATTTCAGACGTTTCTCTGCACATGCTCTGTTCCCTGTACCTTTCATCCGTCTCTCAGCCTCCCACTCCCGACGTCCTATTTTTTGCAACTTCTACTTATCGGCTCTGTCACTCTTTCTGTCCTCCTCCATCTCTCTCTCTCTCTCTCTAGCCCTCTTCGTTCACACAGCCCACATTTTATCGCTCTTGTCACATTTTTCCAATGTGCAGCTTTCACTGGCTGCTGCAGCACGAAAAGCTTAACAATCCCGTTTCTTTTTCATTTCCTCCTCTGTCTGTCGGACCTGCTGGCACACAGGCTGTAAGTCTTTCATCTTTTTGGGCTTTACACTTTATTATCTACCTGCAAATAAGAGGTCTAGCCGCTCGCCCCAAATTCTGCTACTCTCCACCAAAGACACAACGATGTAACTGTACTACTTTTTGTTTGTAGCTAAATTGCAAAACCACAAATTCCCAGAGTTTCTTCATTGTAAGGTCGACCTCAACCCAAAGCTCTGCAGTCTGAGAGGGCATGGTTATAGTCAGTGACTAAAGATAAAGTGTTTTTTTTTATTTTGAGGTCAGAGCACTTCCTGACAGCTATGAATTATCCTAACCACCAAAATCATTTCCGTCTGTTGTTAACAATCCTCTTTCTTCATTGTTTTCTTTTTTTTTTAAATCCCTCCATGTTTTTCTTCTTCGATGCAGTCGAGCGAGGTGCTCAGCACTCAGCTGGCCACACTGGAGTCTGAGAAAGCCGAGCTGGTTCAGTCCTTGACGAAGGTGGAGGCAGAGCTTGTGGTCCGGGGGGAGGAGCTAGAGAGGGTCCAAAGCTCACTGGTGACGGAGAGGGAGGGCAGGGTGAAGACGGCAGAAACCCTGCAAAATCAACTCAATGAGAAGGTGAAGAATTACATTATCTTCCTCATTAACTCTTAATTATAGCTGCTTTAAGTCAAGCAGAGACAGAGAAATAGGAGCGCGATGTGTGTGCGTATGTTTGACCGTGTGTGTTTGTCCACAGGAGAGCAGGGAGCAGGCGTTAGAGAGCCAGTTGGTGGCGGCTCGTTGGTCCAGCTTGCAAGGAGCCGTGGAGGAGGCAGAGAAGATCATCCGGGACTCTCTGGCTCAGATAGACGACCCGGCACACATCAGCTGCACCAGCTCTGCGGGTCAGACCCTGTCTGGATTCTATGCAGTGCAGTGATGGGATGGGATGATAATTAGCCCCGGGTGTAGTCATTTTCATGTGCATGCTCTCATAACATATGTCGCTCCGTCTCTGCAGACTACCTTGCATCCAGATGTCAGGCCTCTTTAGACTGTATGGAGAGATTAAATTCTACCAGAGTGGCCTTCTTGGCTGACAACACAGGTGAGAGGAAATCAGAATGTGAAGAGTAAAAACAGCTGTATTGTTATTGTTATCTTTTAAAGCAAGATTGACACATGGTGTAATTGCTGTTTTAATAAATGCTGCTGAATATTTGGAATCATTTTTACTGTTCCCCCCCCCTGCTGTTTTGTGCAGGTGTGTCTGAGCTAGTACGAGCAGTGACCCAGTGTGGCCACCTGGTGGGTGACACCGTAGTTCAGGGCAGTGCCACCTCCCACATGGTGCCTGTGGAGCAGGCTGACGGTAAGTTTGTAGTCAGAGAGATTTACACAGAGAGTGAGAGATGAATGGATAACAGTGTCTTTTCTCTCATGATATCAATTTATCAAGATTTTTACATCCTGATTTACACTCATGGTCACTTCATTAGTTACACCTTGCTAATACGGGGTTGAATGTCCTTTTGCCTTCAGAGCTGCTTTCATTCTTTGTGGCACAGATTCAACAAGGTGCTGGAAACATTCCTCAGAGATTTTGGTCCATATTGACATGACAGCATCACACAGTTGCTGCAGATTAGAATCTCACGTTCCAACGCATCCCAAAGGTGCTCTGTTGGATTGAAGTCTGGTGACTGCGGAGGCTGTTTGAGTGCAGTGAACTCATTGTCGTGTTCAAGAAACCAGTTTCAGATTATTTGAGCTTCATGACATGATGCTCGGCACACTTTGGCCCCTTAGTACCACTCCCACCATTACACCACCAGCAGATTGCACTGTTGATGCAAAGCAGGATGGATCCATGTTTGCATGTTGTTTACACCAAATTGTGACCCAGAGATGCTGTTCTGCGTACTTTGGTTCTTATGGGTGGTTATTTGAGTTACCGTTGCCTTCCTGTCAGCTCAAAGCAAACTGGCCATTCTACTCTGACCTCTGGGATCAACAAGGCATTTTCCCCCAGAGAACTGCTGCTCACTGAATAATTTCCTTTTTTGGACCATTCTCTGTAAACCCTAGAGATTGGGTTGTGTGGGAAAATCCAAGTTGATCAGCAGTTTCTGAAATACTCAGAGCAGCCCGTCTGTTCAAAGACACTTAAATCACCTTTCTTCTCCATTCTGATGCTCGGGTTGAACTTCAGCAGGTCATCTCGACAATGCCTATGTGACTGGCTGCTTAGACTGCATTAACTTGCAGTTGAACAGATGTACCTAATAAAGTGACTGGTGAGTGTATGACTGAATGCCCTTCCAGGGCGTTCACATTGCAACCAGAAATAGTTCTTTAGTCATGTTTTCAATACAGAATGTGAACCAAAACATGCCTGAATAGAACAAAAGTGCTGACTTCATGCAGATGTAATGTTTTTGCCCTCTTGGGAGATGGCAAGTCTAAACATGGCCAAATATAATGGAGGTCTGGCCAGCAGTCATATTATTGCAACCAAAAAATAAACACTGGGTCAAAGCCGCAGTCTGTAGAGTCTAAGGATCAATGAGGAGCACTTTGCTTTGACTCTGTGTGTTTTTCCATACATTGCTGGACCCTTTGTACAGCCAGTCATCTGGCAGTCGGCTGCTGCAGAGTTACAGTTTGCTTCCTCCCATCAGAGTGGCTGTTTCAGAGATCAGAATTCATCAGAGTTTCAAATCTGATAACTCAAATACTTTCAGTACCCATCCATCTGCATGTTTGCTGTATGTTTTGCATATTTATTATCAGTTATTTCAGTGATAGCACATGCATCCTTCCTGTCCCTGTGTGTGTGTGTGTGTGTGTGTGTGTGTGTGTGTGTGTGTGTGTGTGTGTGTGTGTGTGTGTGTGTGTGTGTGTGTGTGTGTGTGTGTGTCAGCCCTGTCAGAGAGTGTGAAGGTGTGCGGGGCTGAAGCTTTGGCTCTCCTGGGACAGATGAAACAGCAGGACAGCCTCGCTGCAGCGGACAACAGCAAGCTGAAGGCAGCTCTGGAGGCCGTCCTGGCCACCGCAGAGGTCTGTATTTCATACATACTAATGTTTGTAGAGTTAAAGAGTCACTCTGTCCCCAGAGCTGCTGTTTGCTGATGCTTTTTTTTTTTTTTTTGCTAATTAAGTTAGACTATAACGTAAATATTTGATGCCGTTCTCCCTTTCAGTCGATCCTGTTCTTTCACTGTTTCAGAAACTGCGTCCTCGGGGTTTGGAGCTGCAGCAGGGGGAGCTGGGAGACCTCGTGGAGCAGGAAATGGCTGCCACTTCTGCTGCTGTGGAATCAGCAGCTGCCAGGATAGAGGTGCATAAGTGTGTTTGTGTGTTTTCTGGCTGTGGTTATCAGACAGCAGATGTTTGTGCAGTGTGAAAATATTGTCCCCTGTTTGACTTTGCAGCAGTATTAACTTCAAAGCCCCCCCCTCCCATTTCTCTGTGTATTTTGACAGGAAATGCTCAACAAGTCTCGAGCAGTTGATACAGGAATCAAGATGGAGGTCAACGAGAGGTAAAACACAGATTGGGGCTTGGGAAATGGAGCAGATTAACTTCATCCTATAGCATCATTTTTAGTTAAATGCAGGAGAAAATGTCTTAATGTGGAGTTTAACATCTTCCAAAAATCCAAACACTGGATAAATCTGTGTTTTAAAGCAGTTTCACACATGCAAGAGTCTAAATCTCAGCCAGATTGGACATTGAGCGGTCTTTAAATGATCAAATCGTTAGGTCAGAGTCATGTAATGTCCAAGTGAGCTGCCTTAAAGTGAGTTAGTGGGTGTTATGCTCTGGCTTCTGGACGCTCTCACCAGGCAGCACCCCTCTCCTAAAGCATACACCGTATTTCCAGTAGTGAGTCCGACACAGTCACTCTGCTGCTGCATGCTCCATGCACTGAAGAATTGATCTACATCTACCAAACATCACACAGACAACAAAGCCACATTTCCCCCTAAGTGGAAACAAACTTCAACCTCAAACTTTTTTTTTAACTTCCAGTGGCTTTTTTCTTTTGGTTTCTCTCTTCTGCATAGCAGCAAGTTGCTTTTAAATTGTAGAAGAAACTCCTTCAATGCAAGAACAATTATTCCTCAAAGACTGGAGAACTCGCAGAATTCCTCCATCTCATTTTGAATAAATAACACAGAGAGAAACCCTCCGGTTATTTGTCTGGAAATGTATTCTGATGGGTGAAATCTGAGGAAATGAAGTGGAGACACTTTTCATCAACCACGTTACATCAGTGCAGCTTCAGATAGTCACACGCTGAGTGCTGATGTGTGAAGAATTTCATTAATTCAGTCACAAACTTTTTTTCAAAGCAAAGTTTGAAGCCAGTGTGGCAGTTGTATTTGATGCGAACGGGAAAATTCTGCAGTATTCTGTAGTTTTAGCCCCATTAACACAGTGCAAATAAACCCCTTCACTGTAATAGTTTATGACGATGCTCCGGGGCAAAAAGAACAGACACAACAAACAGCCGTCGGGGTCGTTTGTTGCGTGCACACAAATCCAAGCAACTGGGATATCAGTTCACGGTAAATTATTACTCAGTTGTTAGTGTACGTGTTAGAAATGATTATTTTTGTACCTTTTTATTTTTAAAATATAAGGACAAACTTATTTGCTATTCATGCGGACTGTGTTAGTGATTCTCTTTGTGTGCAAATTAAGCCAATTAAACTTTCTCCCATCCCTCCCACTGAATTATTCATGTAAAAAAAAAAAAAAAGTGTGTTCTGAGTGTTTTTTTTCTGTAACTGCTGTGGGAGATAATTATGAAAAGAAACAAACAACTACTGCAGGTAAAACAAAAATGAAAAACTGCACGGAGGATTTAGGTTAATGGCGCATCGGTCATGCATTAACTCTTGCCACAAGCTATGGAGTCCAGACTAGAACAAGTTGCGTTCAAGATATTTGCAGGTACACCTCATGATGCTCTGCCCTTCCTCAGGGTTACATCAGCTGCAGAGCTGCAGTCAAGTGTCTGTGTCCTCTGTTCTGTCGCCCTCTGCAGGATCCTGGCCTCCTGCACGGAGCTCATGCAGGCGATCAAGGAACTTGTTTTGTCTTCCAAAGAGCTGCAAAGGGACATCGTGGAGAGTGGAAGGGTGAATTATACGGCGGCTTTATGTTAATGTTATCTGTTTTTGCATTAGCGTGCTTTAACTAAATCCAACATCTAACCTCTGCAGAATGTTATGAACCTTAAAACAAGTATTTTCTAATGTGTTACAGACCAAACAGTTAATTAACTGTAGCTGGCTGGTTAATGGGAAATGAAAATAATTATTAACTACTGTGTTTATTAAAAAGTGTGTCATCGTGTAACATGCTGCATATATTCCATTGTTTTCTATCTGTCCACTAGGGGGCAGCCTCCATGAAGGAATTTTATGCCAAGAACTCACGCTGGACCGAGGGCCTGATCTCTGCCTCCAAAGCGGTGGGATGGGGCGCTACAGTCATGGTGTAGGTAGCCTTCGTCTCCTCAGTGGCTCTTCCTCACAGCAGAGTATTAAAGTGCTTATCCAAAAAGTTTGCAGTGGAAAAGTGATGGGAAAGCAGAGTGTTTACTCTGAATCTTAAATTAATGAAACAAACAAAAGCAGGAAATCTTTGAGACATGTGAGGTCATTTATAAATCTTTAGTTTCTTTCTGAGCGTGAAGGGGAAGCTGCTGATGCTCCTACCCTCACCCACGGCCAGGACCTCTGGGTAGTGACAGAAAGGATGAAATCGCAGATGCAAAGGGCTCAATTGAGCTTCCTCCGAAGGGTGTCTGGGTTCTCCCTTTAAATTAGGGCAAGGAGGTTGGTCATTCAGGAGGGGTTCAGAGCAGAGCTGCTACTCCTCAATATCAAAAGGAGCCAGTTGAGGTGGTTCAGGCATCCTGGGAACCTCCTAGGTGAGGTGTCCTGGGAATGTCTTACCGGGAGGAGGCCCCAGTGCAGACCCAGGACACGCTGGAGAGATTATATCTCTCAGCTGGCTTGGGAATGCCTTGGTGTTCCCTCGATGAGCTGGAGGTTGTGGCCAGGGAGAGAGAGAGAGAGGTCTGGGCATCTCATGACACAGATCTGGATACGCAGCAGAAAAGAGATGGTTTCTTTCTGCTTCTTCTTAACTTTTATATTAGAAGAAGAGCTTCCCTTGAGTTTGTTTTGCACTGTATTGTCTTTGCAGGGATGCTGCTGACCTGGTGGTTCAGGGAAAAGGGAAGTTTGAAGAGCTTATGGTGTGTTCACACGAAATTGCTGCCAGCACAGCACAGCTAGTGGCTGCCTCCAAGGTGAGCAATATGCCACACCCCCAGCAGTATATTATACTTTCTTGAATCCTGATCTTAAAAGGGATGACTAAATAGAGACATTTTATGCTGAAATGGCTAAAGACTTACAACTGAGATGTTTGGCATTAGCAGGGAGCAGGGAAAAGAGGTACAAAGCAGTTGAACCTTGTTAAAGATTTCATGTCTTGCATTTTGCTGCTCTTCTTCTCCAGGTAAAAGCAGACAAAGACAGCACCAACCTGCACCGTCTGCAGCACGCATCCCGAGGCGTCACACAGGCCACTGCAGCCGTCGTTGCCTCCACCAAGTCTGGGAAATCCCAGATTGAAGAGACTGGTGAGAGCAGCACATCATTTTTTACTTTTTTTTAATTTCCTGCATCCCTCCTATCAGAAAAGTTACCTGGACTAATGTATGGTCGTCTTTCTAGATACTATGGACTTCTCCAGCATGACTCTCACCCAGATCAAACGACAAGAAATGGATGCACAGGTAAGCAGCAAATGGTTGCACTGCGAGTCTTAATTAATTCAAGAGGTGACTGTAACTTCATCCAAGAAACTTCTCACAAGGTGCCTTTCATCGGGCGTAGAATAAAAATAGTCTCTCCCCTTTGGCCCACAAAATCAGGGAGTCTTATTTTAGGAGCGAGCGGTTTGGGCAGGCGCTGATTGTTACGAGACTCTGAAGGTTCATTTTTCATCCTCAGTGAAGCTGAAGTTCCCGTGAACACTTGAGTCTGTGTTGTGGCTCGGCTTCACCCACACTGAAACAAAAACACTGGAAGGTGTGGACCTTCTCTCACACGCACACGGCTCATTGTTGGAAATGCACACTGGGCTCCTATTTGAAGATTATCCAGTGTGTTTTTTTTAGTCTAAGTCAGCCTTGTTTAAGTAACAGTTTATAAGATGCAAGAGTATTTACTGCTCTGATGTAATTTAGCCTGGATGACAGTTTGATTTTCCATGTTTGAGAAGACCTAAACCAGCTGTATATAAAAAGTAGCATCTTATGACAACTGGCTGCTACATTCATGCTATGACATGACATGCTATGACCCGTTGGTAGCTTTGTCTGCATTACATAGTTTTTAAATTGAATATATCATCAGTTGTTGTGCAGTGAAAGGCCTTTTCCAGGATTTATGAGGGAAGAATGACAAAATGAAAAAGCGACAGTCCTCTGAATGTGTCTGGGTTTCCTCAGGTTCTGGTTCTGGAGCTGGAGGCTCGTCTGCAGAAGGAGCGAGAGCGTCTCGGCGAGCTGAGGAAGAAGCATTACGAACTGGCCGGAGTAGCAGAGGGCTGGGGCGAGGAAGAGGAGGGTGGGGACAAAGGGCAGCCACGTTAAGATTCATGCATACTTGAAAATTGCAACAAAACGGATAAAAATATTTCTCCTCCTCTTTCTCCGCAGGCACAGGTTGAGACCCGCTGCCAGTGTCATCCCCCTCCTCAGCCTGAAGACTGGCTTCTGTCTGCCTCTTTCTATTTATAGACACACTTTTCAACCTGTTTCTCCCTTGTTTGTTTAATTTTATTTTTTTTTTTAAATTGTTTGTTATCTAAGCCAAATGAAAAGGTGCTTCTTTTCTAAACACGCTTCTTCACCCATGTCCAGAAGCTTCCATAAAGGACAGCACCAAGGGCTTAGCGATAGGGGGGAGGGGGTGGTATCAGAGGGATGAACAAATGCACACAAGGAGCGGAGTGAAAGACGACCTGCAGCCCAGCTTCACTGCCTCATGTCCCCTCGCTGCTCCTCCAAGACTGTCGGCGAAACACAGCAACAAGGTCTCTCCCTGCTCTGCCGAGTATTTATTATCGTTTTTCCCCTTCCTGGTTTTCAAAAGCGGCGCGCCGCAAGCACAAGTCCTACTCTAGACATCCACAGGATGCACTGCACAAGGGCCAAACGCTGAGCAGCAGGGGGGGGGTGTCTCTGTAACATAGATGGCGTGCATACTCTCCTACTAAAACAGATGTTTTTGTTCTGTGCCCTGAGCGTGTAAAGCCGCGGGAGCCTGAGCTGCTCTTCATCTGTCGGATGTTCTCTTCCCTCCCTGGTTTCTTCCTGTTCTTTTCTCACTGTGAGGTATCACCTTATTGAGTCCAGGCTGCCTGAAGTGGCCGCTTCGCTGGACTTTCTGCCTTTCACCTCCTCACCATTGTAATGACCGTGACTGTTAACTTAAGCACCCACACACCCCTGTGCTTTTTTTGTCTGTTGTTTTTTTTTTTTTTTTTTATTTTAACAGCCGCTCTCTTGGAAACTCTCACAACTATCCATGTGCAGATGGGTCAGAGATTATTATCAGAACAGCAAAGTAGCACACAAGAAACAACAGTCTTCTCCCTGTGAACTTTGAGACTGCCGACTACCTCATGCTACATCGTTGGAGGTAGCTGTTCATCGGGGGGAAGGTTTAGATGAGTAGGTTTGCTCAAAACACTAATAATATGGGTTTCATTTTTCAGATTTTCTCTTTTACTGCTTAAACTGGGGAACAGGGTAGCGAGAGGCAGTCCTCTGTTTTATATAGAGCTCGCTCTGATGTCTTCTTCTGTTCATTAACACAAGGTTTGCTCCTCGGTTCAGCTCTGGCACGGTTCAGTGAAGTTGGAGACCCTCTGTTGTTTCATCACAAGCTGTAAACATGTCTTCTGTTCCTGGAGATCAGATAATTCTGCAGAAGAAGCAATATCCATATGAGTTTGACCTTTTGAAATCAAACTTAGATGAGGACTTGAGGCCACTCCACTGCGCAAACCTTTAGATGGACCTGGATTTATCACGTGACCCTGCCAGCGGGACTGACTGCTGTTTTCCCGAATCCTTTGCTGACTGATGGACTGCAGTGCTGGGGTCACAGGGGACGCTGAAGTACGCAGACTGCAGTGTTTTTAATAGCTTCCTAAAGACCAAGTAGCTGTGTACATAAACTACAAGCCTTCTGTTGTTGGAAATAATATTTTGCTTTTCTTTTAATCTCCAAGTGAGGATTCAGTTTAATTGAAATGAAACGGTGCACTCAAGGACCCCCCCCAGTAACTAATAGTTTCTTAACTTCCTGCTGAACCCGATGAGCTGTCTGGACTCTGAGAAAAGGCACGGTCAGCCTTCGTGGGGAAACATGAGACGAGCAGGCATTTATTTTCAACCCTCTTTCTGTTCGATGACTCTTGGGGTTCGTCTTTCCCTGTGTCTTAACATACTTAGTTTGGACGCTCTGCTTCAGCTGCGTATCTCTATAAGGTTGTGACACTGGGTATTTAACAGCTGCTGGTCAAATAGTATTTGCCAATAATTCTTAAGCTGAAACCACCCTTAAAAAAAACAAACAGCGAGTATTATTTGCAGTGCTGTTGAGTCCAAGTCTTTGTACTAAAATTATTTTAGTTGTAGTCTGTCACTTCTTCCACACCTGGAAAAACATCTGGTAGAAATTTCATTAGAAGTTGGGACTATTAAATGACAACAAAACACACACACAAAAAAAACTCCATTAAAGAAGGGAGCATTAACTTTTCGTGGATTTTTCTAGTGTCTTGAAAGATGAATCGATCGCACCTTGACTGACGTTTGGTTTTAAATTTTTGCCCAAATACTTTTTTTTTTTTTTTTTTTAAATTAACCTTTCTCTCTTTGTCTCTACGGTTCGTGTCTGTTTAGTCCTACCATCTCAGCCAGCCTTTCAAACTGCCTCACACTGTAGTCAAAGAGAAACAGATACTCACATAGCAACATTGAAATATGTCTTTGTATGATATACTAAAACTATGTTGGTGGGTTTGTTTTTATTTTTTCAGTTTTTAAAAATAAATATTTCAGCTCATTAATACAGACCATAGCGTGACTGCGTCTTCTTCATGCTTTCCTTGATCTGAGACGAAAACAAAGTGGGGAGCTATTTTCAGATCATTCAGCATGTATATGAGCACTGTTTTTTAGTTTTCCTCTGAAAATCTTCATTATTATTCTTGGAAAAAGTTGGTTGCATAAAAATTTGTATTGATGAATTGCTTCAGTCATTGCGCCATTAATCCTTTTACCTGATAATGTGGCACTCATTAGACAAATCTTGATTTCCAAGAAGTAAATGAATAACTGGTGGAGATGGGATGGAGACAGTGCAAACAATAGAATCCTTATGTGCGTGAGAGCAGGAGGCGGGAGAGTGAAGTGGGTGTAGGCTCAATAACTATCTTTTGCAGCAGCAGTAACCCCTTTATGTGCGTTAGATCAAATCCTAATGCACCTAATTGATTTTCTTTTTTTTGGGGAAGGGAGTGCTGGGGATTCTTTTCCAGTAAAAGGATCGACTCGAGCAGATTCAAGTGCTTTGTTAGCGTTTATCTTCCACTAAAATGTTGTCCAATGAGAGGCAAAAGAGAGAGAACTGCAAATGAATCGGGACACACCGCACCCTCCCCCCACACAGAGATATGGTTGGAGGCGCTGTGGGACTTGTGAGTAAATGAATCAGTGTAATCTAAAACCACTGTGCTGAGATTACATAAATCCCTAATCTGGGCTGCTCCAGGATCAAATGTGTCTCCTGATGAGAGCCTTAAATGCTCCTAACTGCAATACAGCTGCTGAGGCAGAAACACAGAAAATACAGTCAACACCTCATGGCAGCAGATCATTATTAACCCCTGGTGGTGATGTCTTAGTTAGAAACCCTACTTGCATCTTTTAATCACAACACCAGAGTTAAAATTAGAAGTTACTTCAGTTGCAAACATACAGCGACTGTTTTATCAGGTACACCAGTTCTAATCAGCAACTTGATGCATTTAGGTATGTAGACATGGTGAAGATGACGTGAAGTTCAGAATGAGGAAGAAAGGTGATTTTGAACATTGCACCGTTATTGGTCAGGCTATTTCAGAAATGACTGATCTGCTGGGATTCTCCCACAACCATTTCTAGGGTTTACAGAGAATGGTATGAAGGAAAAAAAAAAAATCAAGTGAGCTGCAGTTCTCTGGGAGAAAATACCTTGTTGATACCAGAGGTCAGAGGAGAATGGCCAGATTGTTTCAAGCTGATAGGAAGGCAACGGTCACTCAACCAGGATATGCAGAAGAGCATCTCTGAACACACAACACGTCGGACCTTGAAGCAGATGGGCTCCAGCAGCAGAAGACCACACCAGGTGCTGCTCCTGTCAGAAAACTGAGACTACAGTTCACACGGGCTCATCAAAGTGAGACAACCGAAGATTGGAAACAAGTTGTATGGTCTGATGAGTCTCGCAACATTCAGATGGTAGGGTCAGAATTTGGTGTAAACAGCGTGAAAGAATGGAGCCACCCTGCTTCAACAGTTCAGGCTGCTGGTGATAGTGTTAAAGTGTAGGGGATATTTTCTTGATACTTTGGGGTGACCATGTCCATCCCTTAATAACCACAGTGTACCCATATTCTAATGGCTGCTTCCACCAGGATGCCACACCATGGCACATCATGGCAAACTGGTTTCTTGAACATGACAGTGAGTTCACTGTGCTCAAATGACACCAGATCCTAACCCAACAGAGCACCTTTGGGATGTGATAGAACGGGAGATTGACATCATGGATGTGCAGCCGACAAATCTGCGGCGACTGTTCAATGCTGTCACGTCAGTATGCACCAAAAATCTCAGGAAAGTTTCCAGCACCTTGTTGAATCTGTGCCATTAAAAATTAAGGCAGCTCTGAAGGCAACACCCCACCAAAAAAAACCCTCCAGTGCTAGTGAGATGTACCTAATCTGAGTGTAATTCACCCATTCATATAATTTTAAACTGTGCAGGTGTGCCACAGAAATGCATCACCCCTCTGTGACAGTCACAGCTGCAGTTGGGTAGAGAGCGGCCGCAGGTGTGCTTTGTTTACTGTCAGCAGAGACTGTAAACCTGCAGGACTCAGGGCCCAAAACGGCAGTAATCCTTTTGTAGGTCTGTAAATCTCATAAGCTGAGGTTATTGAGCAACAACAACAACAGACTGAGGAACTGCAGATTGTGACACGTGACATCTGAGGATCAATCAAATGTGGTGAACACAATTAGGGCAGAAAAGCAGCAGCATTGTAGATCAAAGGACAGTGTGCATAAAGATGTTTTCATCAGGTGTGCAAAATATGTTTCTAGATATCTTAAAAAGGTGTGTGAGAAAAGTGACTCTTCTGTCTGTCTGCACGCTTTGGTGACCTCCACTTTAATTAAAAATGTCCTGGAGGCCGATTTCATTGAGAACACAGACAGAAAAAACACGCCGTTGATGACTGATGCACATTAAAGGACTTTCCAAAAGTCTTTAAACCTCTTAAAAGTTGCTCAACATTACTGTTACAGATAACACATTGAGTCACTTATTATTGTCAGCATTAGTAGTTACCATGGCAATAAAGCTGCAAAAGGACACTTAAATTCACACAAAAAAAAACATGTTACACTTACTCTACAGACTAAGAGATTTCATTAAAGCAGCCCTTCTCTTTGAAGAGCCCTCCATCAGTACATGTTGTTCCACTTCTCTCTCAGTGAGTCAGTATTGCATCAATCAGCAGTGAGTAGGTTACCAGAGAACTGATTTAAAATGTGGCACAGTGTGCAGCAGTGCTGTACTGTTTTACTCTGTGCTGCTGCTCTGTCACATGGGTTATGTGGTGGGTGGTGCCTGTGAGAAAGACGGGCTGAGCTATTTATAGTCTCTGCAGTCTTTTACAACAGGTCTCCTGGCGGCGGCAGCAGCAGTAGCACAGCCTCCGTCTGAGGATTCAGCAGGGACCCAGCGGCCCCACATATCCAGCATCTTTAGATCAGTGTTTACACCGACAGGTTCAGCATGACTGTTCACTCAGACAGAAATAAATGGAACAATAGTAGGTTATACGGGAGGGAATAAAGCTCAAAACCAGCAAGAAGGGTAACTAGTAAACACATCAGTGATTGTGGCAGAACTTCTTTTTGGTTTAAACAGCTGCTGATGACACGATAACTGCATCCATCCGTCACACATCAGACTAAAGACGGCAGCTCACTGCTGTCCCCTGTACAACTGGTGGAGATTTGAGTTTTCTTCTTTATATGTGTTGTGTGTTTATATGTTTGCTTTACTAATGTGTTTCATTAACTTCTCATTTAAAGGCCACATGCAGACCTCTCCCTTGAAGCTGCATCTTCACAGTGGATTGTTGTAACTCATTTGTGTTTGACCAGAGGTTAGAGTTAAGCTATGAAAGATGGTTTTTACTGTAATGTTTTTGGTCTTGTACAAACCTGTTCTTATCTTGTGCACATTACATGCAGTTAGGTCCATAGATGTTTGGATAATGACACTTTTTTGTAGTTTTGCCTCTGTACACAACATAGTGGATTTTAAATCCTTTTTATTTTTTTTTAATTTTTAACTTTATTTTACCAGGAAAATCCAACTGAGATTTAAAATCTCTTTTACAAGGGAGTCCTGGCCAAGACTGGGCAATATACATAAAAACAAACATATACAACAACAGTTAAGAGAGAAGTGAATTAAAATCATCCCATCCATCCATCCATCATCTTCCGCTTGTCTGGGTGGGGCCGGGTCACGGGGGCAGCAGCCCAAGCCAAGAAGCCCAGACCTCCCTCTCCCCAGCCACCTCCACCAGCTCATCCGGAGGAACCCCAAGGCCTTCCCAGGCCAGCTGAGAGATATAATCTCTCCAGCGTGTCCTGGGTCTGCCCCGGGGCCTCCTCCCAGTGGGACATACCCGGAACACCTCACCCAAGAGGCGCTCAGGAGGAATACTAGTCAGATGCCCCAGCCACCTCAACTGGCTCCTTTCAATGTGAAGGAGCAGCGGCTCTATTTTGAGCCCCTCCCGAATGGCTGCACTCCTCACCCTATCTCTAAGGGAGAGGCCAGCCACCCCAGCTCATTTCTTCCGCTTGTATTCGCAATCTTATTCTTTCAGTCACTACCCAGAGCTTGTGACCATAGGTGATAGTAGGGATGTAGATCGACCAGTAAATCAAAAACTTCACTTTTACGCTCAGCTCCCTCTTCACCACGACAGATTGGTGCAGCGTCTACATCACTGCAGACGCTGCACCGATCCGTCTGTCAATCTCCCGTTCCTGTCTCCTGTCACTCGTGAACAAGACCTCGAGATACTTGAATGCCTCCACCTGGGGCAGCAACTCGTCCCTGAGCTGGAGTGGGCACTCCACCCTATTCCGGCTGAGGACCATGGCCTCAGACTTAGAGGTGCTGATTCTCATGCCAGCCGCTTCACACTCGGCTGCTAACCGTTCCACTGAGAGCTTGAGGCCACCACCTGATGAAGCCAACAGGACCGCATCATCCGCAAAGAGCAGAGACGAGATTCTGAGGCCACCAAGGCAGAAGCCTTCCGCCACTTGGCTATGCCTAGAAATTCTGTCCATAAAAATTATGAACAGAATCGGTGACAAAGGGCAACCCTGGCGAAGTCCAACACCCACAGAAAACAAGTCTGACTTATTGCCGTCTATACGGACCAAGCTCTCACAGTGGTTATACAGGGTCTGAATGGCCCACAACAACAAGCCAGATACCCCATACTCCCGCAGGGCCTCCCACAGGACACCCCGAGGGATGCAGTCAAATGCCTTCTCCAAGCCCACAAAGCACATGTAGATTGGATGGGCAAACTCTCACGGGCACTCGAATATCCTCAAAAGGATAAAAAGCTGGTTCAGCGTTCCACGACCAGGACGAAAACCCCATTGTTCCTCTTAAATCTGAGGTTCTACTGACGGAAAGACCCTTAAAATCATTAGACTTGAAAATGAAAAAATCTGTATTTAACCAGAATATCCTATCAGTTAAGACACTTACAACCAGACATCTGTACCTCAGAGTTTTTTAAAATGGTCTTAACAGCATTTAATGAGACCAGCTCCTTCAGATTCAGATCAGTTTGTAATTTATTCCATGAAGATGGATCATCAAACTGAAATGATTTTTTCCCAAGCTCTGTCCAGACTTTAGGTACTGCCAATAAAGCTATAGTCATGGGAGCGAAGATAGTATCCTCCTGTGGATGTCTGATGGATGTATGATAAAAGATAAGAAAGGAGCACACCCACAACAGCCTTGTATATGAGAATATACCAGTGATTTAGTCTGTGGGTGGACAAGGAGGGCCACACAACACACAGAGATGTGTCAAGGTTTTAAAACTGGTGATGAAAGGCAGACCTCCATGGTAGACAGAGTCCAGTGACTGTAACCACTGAAAAGATGCACGCATGTATAAGACATCACCATAGTCTAGTACTGGCATAAAAGTAGCTGCAACAAGAAGCTTTTTTGCCTCGAAGGAGAGGCAAGACTTGACTCTCAAATAAAAACCCAACTTTAATTTGAGTCTTCTAACAAGTTGCTCAATATGTGGTGCAAAGGAAATCATCAATTATAAAACCTAATATATTTATACTGAAATACCTGTTCAATTTGAATGCCTTGAAAAGTGATTGCTGGATCATCAGATGACTTAGCCTTTGAATTGGAGAGCAACATCAGCTTGGATTTATCTGCGTTTAAAATAAGCTTTAAACTATTCAAGTGTCAAAGGCTAATTGTGGCAATGACACAGTGTTCACTAATGTCATGCTTTTTTTTGTTTGTTTTTTTGGACAAATTCAATGGATTTTATATCAGGAGTTTAATTCAAGTGTTGAACTTGTAATTGTTCAATGGAATTCTCATTATGAAGTCCAAAGAGATGTTGACACAAGTGAGGGAGGTCATTATTGCACTGAGCAGCTCAGCAACACCAAAAGGCCTGAAAGACCACAGAAGAAGACTGAAGTGGATGAAAAGAATATTTTTCCATGGTTAAGAAAAACAACTTCATATCTAACCAAGTCAAGAACACTCTTGAGGTCACATGGTCAAAAATACCTTCATGAATGGAAATAGAGTTTACAACAAGGTGAAATCCACTGATTACACTCAAGAACAAGAAGGCAAGATTAGACTTTGCCAGAAAACATCATTGGCACAGTTCTGGAAAAAGGTTTTGACAGACGAACCCAAGATGAACTTGTACCAAAATGATGGGAAGAGAAAAGTATGGAGAAGGAGAGAAACGGCTCATGATCGGAAACATACCACATTATCTGTCTAACATGATGGAGTAGGTGTAATAGTATGGGCATGTACAGCTGTCAGTGGAGCCCAGTCACTGGTGTTTATTGATGATGTGACTGCTGATAGAAGCAGCAGGATGAACTGTGAAGTGTACAGTTCTACACTCTCTTCTCAGATTCAGCCAAATACTGGAAAACTGATCAGACAGCACTTCACAGTGCAAATGAATAATGACCCAAAACATACTGCAAAAGCAACCCAAGAGTTTCTCAAGGCAAAGAAATGGGATATTGTTCAATGTCCAAGTCAGTTGCCTGATCTCAGCCCAACAGAGCAGCTTTTCAGTTATGAAATACAAAACCGAAGGAAGAGAGACCCACAAAAAAGCAACAACTGAAGGTGGCTGAGTAAAGTCATAGCAGAGCATCTCAAGGGAGGAAACACAACATCTGGTGATGTCCATGGATTATAGACTTCAGGAAGTCACTTGCTGCAAAGTTTTTTCATCCAAGTATTAAAAACAATTCTTATACTTCAAATTGTTTGTACATTTACTTTTGAGCCTCTGAAGATGAGGGACTCTGTATAACTTTAATTCCTAAATAGTTAATGCAATTTTTTCCCAATACCTCTTGAATTAAAGCTGAAAGTCTGCACTTCAATCACATATTGATAGAAAAAAAAGTGCACAATTGCCCAAAAACCTAGACTCAACATATTAACTCAGTCCCACAATGCACACGTGGAGGCAAGGGCTTGCCATCACTCCCAACAAACCCTGAGCCCATTAGGGAGCTACACCCTTACTCATAGAACTAGAGTTAGATCCGGTATCAACCATTTTCCTACAAGTACTTTCTCTCCATCCATTGTTCCCAGGAAGACACATTTTACCAGTGAAACTACAAATTTAAATTGTTATGAACTTTACAAATTAGGAAAGGACGATTTTAGCCATACTCTGATGGAGTTAGGTGTTGAAGATGCTGGTTGGTTTACTTACCTTTGGACGCAGCCTGGCTTCAGTCTTTGTAATAAGCAGACCCATAAACCCACTTTCTATCTAAGTGTAAACAGCCACAGTTTATTATCATCTTCTAAACACAATTAAAAGACGTGATTTATTTCTGTGGTTGAGAGAGTCAATGTTGCCTTTGTCAGCAGGCCCAGCTTTTCCCAGCAGCCTCCCTGACCTCCTCAGAAGCTGTCACAACAAAATAACAGCAACATGATCGCATACCACCAGAGTGGGCCTGGTTTCCCAAATCTGTAATTAAAATTCATGCTGTAGCAGCATGTTGAGTTTCACAGCCAGAAACTTTGCATTTTGTAATAGTTTTACTGCCTCTTTAAAACATTAACTCTTATTTTGTGCTCGATGGTCCCTACATTGTGTACCAGGACTTTCAGATGAGAGGTCAGAGGGTGCACTGAGCTGGATTTAGGCCCATGCTGCTTCACACCATAACCTTTGGTTTTATTCACCTTCAGTCCACATCACAACAGCTGCCTATGCAAGCTGCTGAGCAGCTCAGCTGAGGAGCTTTTTCATCAAAACCAGCCTCCTGTTTGCCTCGTAACATCTGATGATGATTTCATGAAGAGAAGATACGAGCAGCCCAAGAGACTCAGAGTGCTGATGTGTTTGTAAGACAAGAAAATGCTTCAGGTGACTCACTCTTATTGGCAGTAATTTCGGTGTCACCCACTTGGATGATTATTTACAGCACGACACTGTTTGTATGGATTAGTCATTTAGCTGTTTATCTGTGAAAGCAGTTGTAGTAATTCTGGAGATTGCAGTTAATTTTAAACAAATGTAAGCAACACACACACAGTGCCCCCCCCCCCCCCCCCCCCCCAAAAAAAAAAAATTAAATAAATAAATTCACTTAAGAACAGTAAAATTACACCATCTTAACTTATTTAATCTTTCCAAAATAGCTATTTACAACAGACATTGTTTTGAGTGGGGGTCATTTCAGTCCTCATCAGGTCAAAGCCTGACTTTTCTTATTAATACATTATAAATATATTACATAAAAGAAACATTAAATACAAATAAATTTTGATCTACCCCTCACTTCTTTATGTTTGCTAGAAAAATGGGAAGTAGGTGCAGCGATTTATTGAAACATCTACAAAGACACACTAATTCGATAATGTTGAGGTCTGAGCTGTGGGAGGCCAATCCACGACTGACAGTGTTGCACTGTGTGTTTTTTCTATCGAGGTATGATTTTACTGCACTGGCAGTATGTTTGAGGTTGTTGTCATTGCTGAAAAATGAAACTGTGGATCAAAATCTGAAGGTGCTTTTCTGCATTCATAATTTCATCAATTTTGACAAGATTCCCAACACCACTGGCTGAAATGCAGCCCCAAACCATGACAGAGCCTCCACCATGTTTTACAGATGGCTGTAGACACTCACTGTTGCACCTCTCTCCTGACCTCCTCCGTACATGCTGACAATTTGAACCAAAACTTTCCCATTTGAATTCATCACTCATCCTTGGAAGTAAAAATAGCAAAATGAGGGGTGACTCAAAACTTTTGCACAACAGTGTAATCATTTATCCATCAGATACACATTATAACAATTATATGCATCTGATGGTATTTTTTTTTTAAATCCTTTTTTACAATCCATGATAATAGAAACACTGTCCATTTGAAAGGTTTAACTGCTGGATGTGCAGGATGTCTCCTTCCTTACTTTTGAAATTTCAGTGTGTGTGCAGTGGAGACATCGCCACATCACACCAGTGTAACCCAAACTGGCTTCAAAATGGTTGCGCTATCAGAAAATTACTTTCGCAGCAGATAAATGTGAAAAATAACCTCGTCACACTCTGCATCTTTTTTTTTTTTTTGGTTCATAGGAAAACATGAGGAAAAAACCTTTTGTGTCTGTCACGTGTTCCCCATATATAAAAAGTTGTCCCTCATACCTCATATTTACATATATAGAATATGACTTTGTCCGCAAAGGCAGATTCTTTCCTATCTCCCTCAGATGCTGTGAAAAATCCCTGAAACAACACAAAGTAGGAGAATTTTTTTCATTGTTTTGATGCCAGACAGACGAAAATCACCTGCAGGAAAACCAAACCTGCTCCTCAATGCAGTGCAGAGCAGTGAAATTGAGGTTGTAAAGGATATCTGAGAGGAGCTCCTTATGTGTTGTAAAACTGTCTGAAAGGCTTTGCTCTCTGCAGACCAAGACTGTCAAGTCCCTGAACAGCAAGTGTCATCACTCAGGCCAGCCTCACTGAAGGCCTTTTCATTGTTTTGTCCTCGCCTCCCTCATTGCACTCCAGCCTTGGCCTGTGTGTCTGATACAGATATGAGGGTCCCACACAAAAAAACCCTTCCTTGCTCTGTTGAGGCCTGCGGGTACTTCTATCCAAGTAAACAAACAAGCAGGCGGCACTTTGCTTCCCTCGGGGGGGCCAGTGATTTCCCTCAAAAGAAGGAAGAGCCACAGAAGGAGCTTTTAGATGCTGGTGCAAACAATCTGCTGTCGACACTTCATGGTTTCCTATTGATTACCAGCACCACAGAGCATTTTAGACATGAGCCAGCATGATTTTATTTAGGGCAAGCAAACAAAAAGTTTTATAGCAGTGCACTTGTGAAGCTGTGGGTTGTTGAGCTTTGTGCTACCAGTCGTCAGACTCGGAGGAGAATGATTAATCATTCGTGCTGTCTGTGTGCCGCAGCTGGAAGAGCAAATTAAAGCAATTAATCAGGAACAGGGGCATCATAACAGGGCTTGGAGCCGCCATTTGTATCGTGAGCTCTCCCTCGGCAATACTTAAGCATCACAGTGGTGTTTCTGTGTGTGTTTGGGTGAATTCGCTTGTCTGTGCATGATGGATGATTTTCTGTGAGGCATTAGAGACTTGGGAGGATGGCGGCAAACTTATAACCATGACAAAAAAAAACCAAACCAAAACAAAAATCAAAAACATGAGGAGAAGCAGCTTAAAGGAATAATTTGTGGGAATAAGTGTTTAGTGAGAGTGTGTTCATAGGATCAATAAGGCTTTAATGTCTCATCAGTAAAAATGCACCTGGAGCTTAGCCTGTTTTAGGGCTTCTCAACCTCAGTGATTAACACCTTGTATGACTTTTTTAAAAATACATTGAACCAAAGGCTGAAAACATTCATTTGCTTGTTTGCAAGAAAATAGTTCAGCAAATAACACTTTGACAAATGGCAAATCCTTGTTTTTATGCTACAGACCTATATTAGAGCAATTCTAGGTACTTTCTGACCCTTTATTTCCCAAAGGGCTGCCACAGCAGATGTATCCAACATGTTTGATTTAGCACATTTTTACACTGGATGCCCTTCCTGACACAGTCCTCCCATTTATTTGGGGCTAGACTAGACTCATCATGAACTCCAGAGGCTGGGTTTGTGTCTCTTCCCAGTCTCAAATTGGGGAGCTTTTGCATGTAAGGTTAATGTGTTAACCACTACATCATGAAGCCACCAGTAGAATTCTAGGTAAAATACTAAAAAAAAAAGGAAAAAAAAGAGGGGTGATAGCCTGAGAAAATGCTCTTAATTTCCAAGCTTAAAGTTGTACATTTATAGGGGGATATCTTGTGAGATTATAAAGCATCAAAGGTGGTGTGGTCAAGAGAGACTATTTTTAAGAGAGAGAGAATTTTTGGTGTTCTGAAACCACAGAGCAAGTCATGGAAGAAAAGTTAAAAGTGGAAGGAAAATTAACCATTTCTGTTCCAGTTTGCAGTTCTACTGCAGACTGGAAAACATAAAAAAAAATTTGACATTATAAAGTCGCCTCCTCTCCGCCTTGCTGGGGTACAGCCAGGACAAGCTGTAGAGACTACCTCTCTTGGCTGGCCTGAGAACGCCTTAGTGTTCCCCAGGATGAGCTGGAGGAGGTGCTTCTCTGCTTATGATGCTGCCCCTATGTCCTGACCCTGGATAGATGGCAAACGGTAGCGCCGGTCTCTGGCTGCATGACCGCAGATGCTCATCTCTGGATGAGTGATCGGAAACGCTCATTTCGTTGTGTGCCTTGTGTGCACAGTGACAGTGAGTTGAATCTAACATCTAAAAGATGGATGGATGGATGGATGGATGGATGGATGGATGGATGGATGGATGGATGGATGGATGGATGGATGGATGGATAAAGTCCTCCTCAATAAAACACCACCTTATCATGGTGGAGGGGTTTGTGTGTCTTAGTGATCTCAGGAGCTATATTGCCCCTGGTAGGGTCCTCCAAGGCAAACTGGTCCTGGGTCAGGTGCCAGACTGTGTCATTCAGAAGAATGCTGATGGACTGGCCCTTGTCCGGATAGGGGTTACCAGGCCCCACTCTGGAGCCAAGCTCAGGAGTTAGTGAGAATGAGCCACACAGGCCAGTCCTCCTGTGGATCCACCATGCACAAGAGAGGCTGTAAGAGGTCCAGTGCAATGTAGATTGGGTGGCAGTCGAAGGACTTGGCAGTCTAATTCCTGGTTGCTGAAACTTGCCTTTGGGACATGGAATGTCACAGCTCTGGTGGGGAAGGAACTCTTCCAGCTGTTCTGTCCCACCAGAACAGCTGGAAGAGGTGCCTGGGGAGAGCGAGGTCTGGACATCTTTCGTTAGACTACTGTCCCTGCAGCCTCGACCCAGACATTTGGCAGAAGATGGATCCATGGATGGATTATAGATCTGTAAGAAGAAAACTCAAGAAATCTTGTCAAATAACGATGTGGCCTTTACTTTATGACAACATGTCAGTGGCAATTCAGGTTTTTCTTGGACTATTTCACCTTCCCTCAGCTCCATTTCTTTTCCTGGCGCAGGGCATTTGTTCTGTTAGTTTCACCTTAATATTGCAGTCCGTGTTTGGTGTATTTAGTTTCATTTTTACACATGCATTTTTTTTTTCATTTTCAATAATTCCAGTGATAATCTATCTATAGAGATTAACTGGTACCTGGTACGTATGCAGATAAGCTGTGTAAGTGTGTCGGGCCAGAGATAGCATGAAAACACAAGGACTGATGCCATGTCAGGATGTGAGTCCTTGTTTGCCCTCCTCATAAAGTGGAGTGCGTGGGCAGACCAGAGTGTCTGCAGCCTGGCAGACCATATCTAGTATTGTATGTCCCTGCATGCAGTGTTTTAGAAGACTCCCTGGCAGGATATAAAGTCATGGGATACCAGAGAAAATACCTACACACTGACATACAGTACACTTGTAAGTTTTCAGCAGCTTAAAATACCACAAATGTCTTTGTACACAACATGACCCAGATGCGATCTTTCCCTGCCGTCACCACATATGTGAACATCTGTAAAATCTAGGCCACGTGGGGTTACAAATCCCATTTTTTTTGTTTGTGGGGAAGGGGGGCAGTCACATCAGTTGCTGTGACCTGCTTTGCCCATTTTACACATCCGATGTGGTCATTACACATGTATAGTCATCCAGACAGTCAGCCGCTGCCCTACTTTTGCATAGATATGAACACTGAGAGGCAGCCAGGTCAGTTTGAGAGACAGAGGAGGGGTGGGCACAGCAGACCCAGACAGTGCATGACACCAACTCCTCCGCTTGCTCTGGTTTAGGAAAGAGAGATGGAGTGAGACGGGGTTGCTAGGAGACCTGGCCCAATGCAAACACAGCACCATCTGCTGCAGTGAGATTTGGAGTGGGTTAGCCAAGTCGGGAGGTTCAGTGGAAACAAGGCTACAGGGAGAGAGAGGGAGAGGGAAAGCAGGAGGAAAGGACGGGATCCAGGCTGATAATGGGAGGTGGAAAGAAGAAGAGGAATGTGGGATATGAGGAGGGAAGAGAGAACAGGGAGGAAGGACTGGCAAGTACTGTAAGCATGTTGAGGAGCTTAATAAATGTATGACTAACAGGTGTGACTCTTATACCACCCACTCATAGTCCTCTTCCTCCACAGACACGCACACACAAACAAACACACACACACACATACACCTTCAAATGCATTCTCACAGAAAACATCATGAGAAACCAACAGCACGTATTTTCTATATCAAAGTGATAAACACTGATGGAGCTGAAGCCAAGCTGCTGTTATTTTGTTTTTTCAGTCCTCCAATAGTAACAGAAGATGCACTTGTTACCATGGGGACCGTAAAATGTCATCACCATCAGATATCACTGTTCAGTCGCAGCAGGCTCTGTGCCTACATCCTCTGATGAGGCCCGGTCGAGTCACACAAACGCATGACTCATTATGAGTAATATATCTCACCATTACCAATATTACTGCTGTGTTTTAATCACACAAGAACACTATCAATGTGAAGAAACTACACTGTTGTATGAAAACAACAGTTGCTACAGTCCTGTAACTCTATGGTACAGTGTTGCCTCTAGGTTACTGGGGCCTTTTTATGCTCACACAATGCAGCCTCAATTATGATGCAAAGCGTTAAAAAGAGACCCAGGCCCCCTGTCTCTGTCACATGACTCTCTGGAGGCTAACCTGAATCCTGATTTTTGTGGCCTCCCTCATGAGATTCATCCCCATCATCTCTACAAAACCTTTTCTGTCATTTCACAAGTAGATGAATGAAAATACAATCTCCTTTTTTCTATACTGTAGCTTATAGAAAAGTGTTGAAATTCAGATGTTGCCTTAAATCTGAATTTAAGGCAACACCTTTCCCCCTATTGGTATTGTGGGTGGTTTACAAACTGTTACTGCACTCAAAATAATAGTCATCATACTTTTCTTTTATCTCTTCCACTCAAATTAGGTTGATAATGTAAGTTGTGATTAAGTTCAGGCTGTTACTGGCTCAGTATAGCTGTGCTCTTCATGAGTTATCTGCACAGAACATTTGCTTACATGATGGCAACACCAGGAAAGAAACATCAGGAAACTGAAAACGTATTTAAATGTAACACAGAAGAACAAACACTGAAATGTGACTAATCTTGTTTCAGGGTTGGGGTTGGGATAGTTTGGTTTAAGACATTATCTGACATACACTCACCGGCAACTTTGTTAGGTAGACCTGTTCCATTGCTCGTTAATGCAAAATGTGGCATGGTTGCTGGTGCCAGACGTGCTGATCTGAGTATTTCAGAAAATGCTTATCTACTGGAATTTTCCCACACAACCATCTCTAGGGTTTACAGAGAATGGTCTGGAAAAAAAAAATCCAGTGAGTGGCAGTTCTCTGGAAGAAAATGCCTCACTGTTGTCAGAGGTCAGAGGAAAATGGCTGGACTGTTTTGAGCTGATAGGAAGGCAACAGTAACTCAAATAACCAGTCATTACAACTAAGGTATGCAGAAGAGCATTTCTGAATATGCAAGACATCCAACCTTAAAGCAGATGAGCAAATAAGCAAAAAAATTATTTGAGCATAAAAATTCACAAAGACAGAACAATATAGCATCCTCATCTGCACCAAAGAGTTAAAAGTGGCTTATTAAACATTAGGTCTTTCTCTTCTAAGTACCTGTTAGTAAATTATTTCATAATTTGTCAACATATTGATTTATTCGGCCTTACAGAGACCTGGTTACAGCAGGATGAATATGTTAGTTTAAATGAATGAACATGCCATACAGTCTTATTAAATATCAGAATCCTCGAAGCACAGGCCGAGGAGGAGGAGTATCAGCAATCTAATGTTATTGTACTCGATGCCGATGCTTGTTATTGTACTTAATGCTGAAAAATTAGTTCATGCCCTTATTACTTCTAGGCTGGACTATTGTAATTCATTACCAGGTTGCCCTAAAAGCTCCCTGAAAAGAATTCAACTGATCCAAATTGCTGCAGCGAAAATGCTGACTGGGACTAGAAAAACAGAGTATATTTCTCCCATATTGGCTTCTCTTAACTGGCCCAAAATTTTATTTAAAATCCTTCTTCTCACATACAAGCCTTAAATAATCAGGCACCATCTTATCTTAAAGACCTAGTACCATATTACCCCAATAGAGCACAGGTTGGGATGTCTTTTGCCCTGTCTCCCTCACCCCCAACCAATTGCAGCAGATGGCTGCCTCTCCCAGAATCCCTCCCTGAGGGATACTGCATACCCCTGACTAAAGAGGAGAGGCATCGTCCATCCAAGCCTGCATCTCTGATGGTATGCGGTGCATTAGTGTGCAAGGAACTGGCCGGATGCTCCCATCCAGATGTCTTTTTCAAGGAAGACCTTGCACATTTCAGCAAGACAATGCAAAACCACATGTTGTATCTGTTACATCTGTATGACTTCATAGTAGAAACGTGCAGGTGCTGAACTGTCCCAACCTTTCACCAACTGAAATCATTTGGAGGATCATGAAGCAAAAAATATGACAAACATCCAGGACTGGTGAGCAGCTAGAATCCTCTATCAGACAAGAATGTGACAACATTCCTCTCCCAAAAGTCCAGCAGCTGTCTCCTCACTTCCCAGACATTTATGGACTATTGTTAAAAGAAGAGAGAACATTACACAGTGTAAACATGGCCCTGTCCCACCTTTTGAGATGTGTTGCTTCCATCAAATTCAAAGTGAGCTAATTTTTTTTCTTAAAATTGTGCGTTTTCTCAGTTTAAACATGTTTCCTATGTTATATTGTGAATAAAATGTTTTCGACATTTGGAAATTATTGCATCCTGTTTTTAAATTACATTTTATACAGTGTCCCAACTTATTATTTTGAAATTGGAGTTGTAACTACCCTAAAGGTTAGCTCACATAAAAAAAAAGAAAGAGGTCACATGAGAAAACAAAAATACCACGATCCATACAGATACCGAGATGCATTTTATTAGATGAAGATCCAATGATATATAGTCAACATCAGCATCCTCCTTTAAAAAAGACATTAAAATTCAAACATTATCAGTAAAAAAAGTAGTATCATACAGCCAATGTGGGGTACCAGAGAGAAAGCATGACATGACCTAAATCATATTCATTCATCATCGTAAGGATCATAGATAAAACACAAATACATTAACACTGTTTACAATCTGTAACACAGAGGTTGACATAAATGATGAATACAGTAAATAGAATATCTTCATATATTAAGATCTGTTTACAAAATCATAGTAATGCATTATATATATCACAGAGAAAGGCTATCCACAACCTTGGCTTTCAGCTATATGCACACCCCTTGTTATGCAACACTTTGCCCAAGCAAAATGAAATCTTTTGTTTGGTCAGTTTATTGTTGATGGGTGGGTTCTTTGGTAGTGCTGGATTTTTTTTTTTTTTTAATGCTGCAGCCTCTGACTGAGCGGTGAGCTGCTGAGAGTTACTGACAAGAGTTAACTGTTTAGATTTAGTTGCAACTGAAAAGGACTCTCCATACAGAGGGCAACTTCTAGAGCAATGTTCGCAGGAAACTATGCGTGTTGGCAAACAGAGCAACTAATTTTTACTTTTCTAAACCAGGATCACATTTAGCCAGCAATGCTTTTGTGCCACTGCACAGGGATCTCACAGCTCAAACGGACTGAGATGAAGCCGATTAGATGTTAAGTTACAGCACAAGGTTTCATTGCAACTTTAATACGCACAAAATGCTCTGTTTCACAAAAACGTCATGAGGACCTAGCACAAAACTAGTCAGAAAACTTTATACCGTGCATGCATTAACGTTGCATGTGCATGGGATGGAGGCAGCTGTAATAAATTCTCTCATTTGAAAACAATACATTTCCATCGGAGAATAACACATCCAGCTCGTTTAGTAGGATCCTGGCCTTAGCAAAGAAAAGTTAGCATCAATGAACCTGAGCAATGCTTCCCAGTAATGTTACCTCATGATGTCATAAATCCAAGACCCATAGTGCATTGGGAATATTTAGTAAGCTAGGTAGAGTGTGTGTCGGTGCATTTAGGAGCAAAAGAAAATGTGAACCTATCTCGTACATTGCTTCATAATGTTGCCCTTTTTTTTATTTAGATGAGGGCCAGTTAGTTAACAATCAGGGTAACAGCAGCTAAACAGCAGTCATCCCAGACTGAAAGAGAGCCTAAAAGTGATGAGTGAAAATCTGCAGAGCCTGCCTCTGTTGTCATATATAACTCATGTTCTCTTGGCCCATGAAACCAGTCACTCATTAGCCACTGGTTGGTTGGGTTCTTCAAATGTCTTTGTGTCAGACTAATCACTGCTCTCCTATTAAAGCCTGCAGAGCCTCATCACCTTTGCTCCTCCTCCAGCAGCAGAAAGATGCTCACAGTGTTTGCAAAACTTTAGGAACTCCAGCTGAAGCTGCTGACCTGAGACGTGCCTATATTTTGTAATTCAATCTGGCCAAGTAACAAAGGTGAACGCGGCAACGCATCTGCCGACTCTTGACGGACTCAGGGAAGGATCAGCAGATCGCTTTGCACAACTTCGGTGTATTGAAGGATGAATAAAACCCGGGGGAGCTGCTTTGCTGCTGTGAGGGCAAATTCCTGTGAGGTTTTGGGACAAGCTGGTGGCTGTCCATCTGTATCTCTCTTTCACTCTCTGCCCACCCTGCCCCTCCTGAGCTGCACGGCTGGCAAGACATGGAGTGGATCCCAGCCAGAGGTCATCAGAGCTACAACAAAACTGGATCAGGACCTCCTCCTTCCCCACCATTTAGAGTGAGAGCCCCGGTGGGCGGCAATCTCTGCACCCCGACCGCAACTCAACGCCCATGTGCTCGGGCCTCCGTGCCAAGCCTCAGCGCCAGGCCTCATCAATGGCCCAGCTGGCATGGCCCCGATCAGCTGGATTTGCTATAATCATATTAGGTCATCTCTTTTACGCCCAGGACGGAGTGGACACCTGTCAGCTCTTCATTCAAGGCCGCTGAACCCCTGCAGGCTGGGCCAACTGATCTCGCTCTGGCTAAATTTCCCGTTAACATTAGACAAGGTTATTATTGGACAAGGTAGAATACTTCACACAGTGGAGACGTCTCTAGCAGGTATAGAGGGTGTGCGGCCATCTTTTTTAAAGGCTACTAAATCATGTTTCAGAAAAAAATATTAGACATCTTGCCTCGTGTACTGTTGCTGGCCAGTCACCTAGTCCTGCTAGCTGCATACAAGCCTGCCTAGTCCGTCTCTCTGTCAAACTGGGATGTCTGGGACCTTGACGTGTGTGATTTTGTGTGTGTACATCGAGAGGTGTGATAGGGAGGGATGGGTAGTAAGTTACAAAGGTTAATGGTAAATCAGCCAAACCAAAGTCACACACTCACCCACCACACACAACCCCACTCCCTCCCTCCCATCCCTCCACCCAGTCCCTCCACCCAGTCCCTCTCTTCCCCTTTTCCTCGTTCTCTGCTGCGGTTGTCACCCGGCTGCTCGCCCCTCAGTCCCAGCCGTTGTCTTTGATCATGTGGGCCAGCTCGATGATGAATTTACCCTCTTTATACTTCTGACTGCTCTCAAAAGCATGTTCCTGGAGGGAGTGGCAGAGGACAAGAGACGAGAGAGGGTGCATTTAATTCAAATGTAATAGCATGTATATAGAGAGCAGGATCATGCAGTCTTTTCAGCCCTGTGCAAAAATCCTGGCCTGTCTCCGCTCTTGGCTCTGGGGGAAGCTGGTTATATAACCATCAGTCACTAAACACTGCAGAGAAGCCTGCAGATCCAAAACCCTGACTGGACTGCACTGTCATACCTTACATTGGCAGGACTGTGTCTCTAAGCACCAGACACACCAAATGAACACAGGCTGCAGCCAACACAGGGCTAACTCTGCAAGCAGGAGCATGCTTTTTCTCACTCGGGTGTGTGCAATCCAGAATTCCTCAGGAAAATATGAATGGATTTAGAAAAAGTACCAGAGCCCCAGTCTTAGCTGCACAGAAGATTATTAGTTCCTCATAGTGCTGGTAAGCTAAGCAAATACACAAAGTCATGTGTACCTGTGTAGTTCCTACAGTACACTGGCTGCTTGCTAACTGATACTTTGATCATTTAAAATGCAAGTCTGCATACTAAGCCTAGCTTACTGAAAATGCTCCAAACTCATCTATCAATCAGAAGGTCGATGGATCGATTCCACATGCCGAAGTATCCTTGGGCAAGATATGTATATGTATCAATGTGTGATTGAGAGATTGATTGGGTGAATGACAGTTGCAGAAATAGCTTAACTGAGTAGAAAGGTGCTATTTAAGTACCAAGTACCAGGCCATTTATCGGTTGGCAACCACCAAATGGGAAAAACGAGCATTCCCTGAAGGTTGGTATCACTGAAGATACAGTATGTGTCAGTCAGACACTGATTTAATCTTTTCTTGTCACAGTGCTTATTTTGAAAAGTATAAAAAGCTATTTTTATCCAGCTGATGTTAGAAAGAAAGAATCACTAATTGTGGTTGTTAAACATGCCACAAAACAGCAATTTTCTGCTTTCTGTCTAGGTCATCCACTCACTGAGCCTCTAAAGCGCGTCACAGTGTGAGGCTGATACAAATGTTCTTTCACCGAGGAGTGTCTGTACCTTGTTTTGTCTTTGGCTATTTTGGTTCAGACCTGTAGAGGCAGGCTATCAGATTTCTCGATGCAGAAGTGCAGTAGGTCAAGCCTCTCAATAGAACTTTGAATACTGCAGAAAATCTACACTGCTGCCTGCAAAGGATATTAATGGCAACCCTCCATTAAGCCCTATCTAGTGCCTGCACACTTGTGCATACATGTGACCTCAGTTTTTTCTGCCTTGTGAGGTCCTGACAGGAGCAGAAACTGCTGAGGGTTTACTAGGTGTTAAACATGTGCCATAAAGAAGGGTGTTTTCTCAGGCTGAGAGGTTAAAGAATGAGGGCTAAGGTTATGCAGGTAGCTGTGAATGTTAAAGTTAAGAGGTTAAGCAAAGAGTTCTGGTCAGTGGAGCCTTCGCAGCAAAAGGATACTGCACGCACATGTTTGTTTTAACCCTTCAGGGATCCCGCCACGTGCCCTATAATGTAAACCCTCCTTTCCAGGGTTCACCACGGACACATGCACTGTTTATATATGAAAACTGCTAACGCGTGTGGATCCTGTTTAGGTCACCCTGGCGTGTGGCCTAAAATACTGACTTGCACTAAAAACATACTGCACGTGTATTTTGACATAGAATATCACTGCTTTACAGAGGCTTCAGCTGTACATATAGTTTCTGATATTACCCAAAACTACATCGTGTTATTTAGTGTGTTTTAACTCAAATGTTAATGTTATTATCACAAATCTTGAAATCCACATTTTGAATCACATGAAACACACATAAAGAAACTACCTGTGTTTGAAAATCTATATGTTTGATTGACAAAAAGAAACACTTATGCTGAACCAGATATTCCAAGAAACTAGTGTCTCAGCAGCAACTCAGACTTTTACTAAAGTAGCAATAACAAGCACAAGTCCTATACTTCAAACCTTAAAGGGGCAATATTTTTGCTTTAACTCCTCTTTATGAAGTAAATATTAATTGCACAGTGTAGTGGCTACAGAATAATGATATCTTCAGTGTTTCTGCTGCTCGCCTCTAATTCTTGATGTCATTATGTAACATTGTTAGCCGCTGAGTACAGAATCTCCCAGGAAAATCAAACTCGATTGTGCAACCAAAACAAGAAGAAGAGAACTTGCTTGTTTCCTAGTAGAGCTATTGGTAGGTTTTCCAGGTGGCTAAAATGCTGGAACAACTGGAGTAAGTGTGGAAACTCTACTGAAGAAAAGAGAAGGGGAAAAAAAGCTCTGGTACTTAGGAGGGTTCAAAAGCTAAGCTTTTTTGTACCCAAGTAACATTTATTTAATATTAATAACTCACATTTATATGGTGCTTTTTTTTAAGTCTTACTACTTAAATAGTTTTAAACTACAGATCACAGCGGAAGAAGGACTTTCACTACCTCACATCCACAAACAATTCAGAATCACCAATTAACCTCTAACACGCACATCTTTGGACTGTGGAGGACGTCCACACAGGTACAGGGAGAACATGCAAAACTCCACACAGAAAGAATCCAGCCAACCCAGAGATTTGAACCAGGAACCTTCCTGCTGTGAGCCGACAGTGCTGACCGCTGCACCACCACGCTGCTTGACAAAGTTGAAGTAAGTAACATATCCTGTCCTTTCATCAGCCTAATACAACGGGCTGTTTTACAACACAAAGTTGATGCAATTTCATTATTTCTATATACTGCCTGGTGGTTTTCTTTATTGCATTATAATTCATTGTACTTTTTATCATTTTGGGTTGCCCTCTGATTTGTAATAAAATCAGAGTACCACAGAACTGTACTAAAGCACACTACTAAAACACATTTAGTTACTTAAAATACATAAGACAGAAGATATGATAAGACTGCATAAGATAAATTAAGACTTCCCCTTCTTGCTGGCATCCATTCTGACAAGTTTATCGAATCCTTATTTCAGTCTACAGCTGTGCAACTGGAGTCCAAACATAATTAGGTCACAAATAAAATGAGAGTATGCTATAATAACAACCTCACAGCTTGTCACCCTCTAAACTAGCATGTGGTTTGTGATACTTGTGCATCAAATCGGACGTGGACACTTACGTATTTCCAGCCAAGGGTTGTCTTGCAGTTCTCACAGTAGATATCTGCTACAGCATGCAGGCCTGTCAGCAGAACTCTCTCCTCTGCAGGGCCACACCCAACGTTCACCCTGAGAGGCAAGAGAAACAAGCAGAGACAGAGAAAATGTAAAAAAAACCAAAACAAAACAAAGTGTGAAAGATGCCCTGTACAATGTGCGCAGAGGGTGCTGCACACAAGACGTACTGACAGGGCACCAGGCTTTGCAGCAACCTCATTTTCACACTCAATTCAGCCAGTAATGACAGTGCTCTGAGGCACAAGCTGGCTCAATCTACACTGGGACCTAAAAAAACAAAACAAATCAAACACATCTACCATTATTAACCTGAGCATGGCACATCACCTGTTTCCTGTTCAAGCCCAGCATGCAGGTTTCTTGCAAAGCCTCGTGCAAACAGGTAGACTGAAATGCAACAAGAGGACTAGCTTTTTTTTGTCCTAGATCAATACTCACACTGAGTTGAACAGGTAGGCTCTGCCCTGGCTGCCCTGGAACGACTGCCGAGAAAAGATGAGACAAAAATGAGAAGGCTGAGAAGAATCTAGCCGTTCGTGAAGTGTAATAACTCCATAAGATTATATAAGCATGCTATTATCCTGCCACAGCGCTTCATTCCCTTATAAAAACAGCCATATGTTATGGAAGCTCTTATATTAAAGCCTGTGTGCTCGGTTCATGCTACTGATAACATCTCGGGTGACTGCTGTTTAAATAGGCCTAACTTTACCTGGTTTTTATTTGGAGCAAGGCCAAAGCTCAGACTGAAGAGCGACATTAAACAGACTGAATTCAGTCATCTGTGTTACGACCTGCGTAAGGCCTTTGTACACAGGTGAGCGTGTTTCCATAATCACACATGGAAAAAAGGGGTAACACATTCATAATCCAATTCCCTAACCAGCTTATAACCTAATCCATCCACAGGCAACAGTGAGGTGGTGGCTGACACAGACATACAGGTGTTCAGCCTGCTGTTTTGTTTTCATCCCTTCTCTTAATCTCTCTCTTAATCTTGTAAATAATCTTCTATATTCCTGTGTGACTGAAGTAAAATAATAAAGAATCTACTACATCTGCCTGTAAATTTCTGCAAATAATTAGCTGCCTTAACGGAAGTACTGAGGTGATCACTGTTGGTAAGATGAGTCCAGTTGTCGAGGTGCTGCTGTTGCCTCCAGATACCTTGGAGATGAGCTCGTCGTGGTTGGCCAGGTGAGCTCGGCAGTGGATGCAGCTGTAGGTCCGGTGACAACTCGGCAGATATGCCTGGAAGGTCTTGGAGCGCGTCATCCTGACCATGGGCGGGGTTGGCGGGCGGTGCAAGAAGGGACTGCCAGCCCAGGTCGGCTCACAGGGGAAGCACCGCAACACACAGGTGAGGGCCGTGGTGGGCGGTGGGTCGGGAGGTGAACACCTGAGCGCAGGGGGTGATAAAAGGGGAACTAATGATGACATGGCTGTGTAACAGCTGCTCCCTCAAACCCAACCACAGGTGTATAATTGCTGATGGGAATAAAGTGCTCACTGCTCTGCGGGTTGAGAGAATTCTAAAGACTGAGTGCATCTGTTAAACTCATAAAACCTCAAAAAGCTATGGTGGGATGAGTCAGTGTGCATTATTAATGAGCAGAGGAACCCTAGACAGCAGGGACAAAAATTCATGTGGTAAATATCTGATAACGGGTCAGTGTAAGCCATTTGTAGCCATGAATGGCCATTGAAAACTACCGTTAACTAAATAAAAGAGAAATGGACCAGACTCAGTCAGGAAACTCACTAAAAATCTTAGAAATATTCTTGTCAACCACTTGCCTGATCGCTGATATCTGAATTCCCTACAAAAGGTGAGTTCGAAAGCTTTTTGCAGCTATGGACGGGGACTGCTATCTGCGACATGCTGGAGCAGCCACACTCCTGAGTGAAAAGATCGACCCTAACCTGACATTCACTGCATCTTTTCCTATTCAGACACAGGTGGTGTCTGAATAGGAAAACACAAGACTGAGACCACTGCACATATTAATTTAATTTGAAAAACCAAACACATTATAATATTCTCAATATGTGTATTTGAATGTACACTAGCAGCTAGAGATGTTTTGGACAGCAAAGACAGAGATGGAGGCCAAAAATCTTTATTTTATCAAATTTATTTTACTTTTACTGGAGAAAATTGAGATGTTTCATCGATAAGTAATGTACCTGAGGCTGAGGCAGGTTTAAACTCGGACTATAGACTGTGAGGCTGTCTTAACAGCACTGCTAAATGGCTAATATCCTAACGTTCAGGAGAGATGGGCCGTTTCTGCTGTAAAAGCCGGCTCAAATTTGAGGACTGCCTGGTGTTTTTCCTGTTTTTGCCTGCAGGTCAGATGTTTGAAGGTGTCACAGAACAACAAATACATGTAGTACGTATTCAGTACTGTTCATTAATAATACTAGCTAGTATTTCATCACTTCTTGCCCACGCAGTCAAACCCCGACTCCAGCTTTTCCAGTGCATACAGGCAGCAGCAGTGCTAGCTCACACTCTGCGAGGCTGCAGAGATAATCTGCTTAGCCAAGCACAACTGTGAGGACTGCGCTCTGCTCGCTCCATGATATCCAAATGGATCGAGGCCTTAAAATACTTCTGCTGGTGTGCCCTGGTGACTGAGAAGATTAGTGAGCTGACCCAGGAACCCATCCCGGGGGCCGAGAAACTGGGAGGACAGGAGTGTGTTTTGACTAAATGCACAGGAGGAGTTAAAGGCCTGCACGCTCTACTGAGTGATGCTGTAATAATCTTTGAGGTTTTATTGCTTAATGCAACTTTAATTGTGATTTCGGCACTGCAGCTCTGCTGCAAAAGAGACTCTATCCATCATAAAATTAATCTTGTTTTAGTCCCCCTGTGGTGCTCTTCATAACGCCTCAATAAAATATGCAACTTTGTCCCCCCTTTAAATACTATTCTTTCTACGGGTTATTGAACTCAATCCTTTCATAGCTTTGCTAACTCATTTTTTTTAATGAGCTGTTCACCTTTACAATCTGTCGTCCCTCTCTGGTCTCCACTCCTTCCTGTCTGTCTTTACCCAACCATCTGGAAAAACTAATAAAATAGTGATTGGGAACAGGAGGCCTCTGTGAACTCAGGACAAACAAAAGAGGGAGCTGAGAGAGAGAAAAGCGCCTCTTTACGTTCCTGCTCTGCAATATGATTGTTTTTAGTGTCGGCCCGAGGCTGATAAAGGCTCGAGTGCTGATGGGAAGGACCGGGCGGGGATATAAATAAATAAGGCAGTGAGACGTGCCCTTGTTTTCTCTCCTCTGACTCGGTGCCAGCAGCGTGGGATTGGGGCACAAAGACACATTCAGTACAGTTGTCAGCGCTGACCCCTGACACACACACACACACACACACTGATGTTTTACCCAAAGCATGTTTCACCCTTTCACAAAGTTTATGCAGCATGCAGAGATTTGTTCGAAATGTTGAGTCCTGACAAGCAGAATCAACAAACTGGCACATGTACAGTTTATCTAACTGAAGCGGCTACTGTGCTCGCAAACTGATTTTTTTCTTTTTATTGCATCTTTTACAGACCAAACACTCAATTAATTAATTAAGACATTTTTCAGAAAGCTGCCAGATTACAGCTGAGTAATTAGTCTCACATAGGAGTGTAAGCTTCAACCTTAGGCTTCAACTTTAATTCCATTAAATTTAAGCTCCTTCTTTTAAGCCTCTGCCGCAGCGTTTGCTGCAAATCACTCAGTCTAAAAGGAGCAGCTGAATGCATGAAGAGCAAATATGATAAATAGACCAGAAGCCAGAAAAATCTCTGTGGGATGCCGCTCCAGCTATTGTTGACATATAGCACGTCATGACACTAAAGTGTCCATGTGGGCTGATTTTCAGCAGCAGGATTATAAAGTAAATGTTATGCATCTCCTCATTTAATCCATGTGGAGGTCTCTCTGATGAATGGCCTTGGATGAAAATCAGGGCAGTGACAGGAGGGCGACGTGCCAAGGCTGAATTATTTGTAGAGCCTTCAGAAAATTATACACACATTCTCTGGTTTACATTCTCAGCTCGCCAAAGGCGAGATTTAGTTAGTTTTATTTGAACAATAACTAACTTTAGGGTTTTTTTTTTTTTACTGATTTTTACTGATTTTCTCTGGGTACTCCGATTTCCTCCCACAGTCCAAAGACATGCAGTTACTGGGGTTAGGTTAACTGGTGATTCTAAACTGCCCATAGGTGTGCCTGTGAGTGTGAATGGTTGTCTGTCTCTCTCTGTGTTAGTCCTGTGACAGGCTGGCGACCTGTACAGGGTGTACCCTGCCTCTCGCCAAATGACAGCTGGGATAGGCTCCAGCCCCCCCGTGACCCTGAACAGGATAAGCGGAAGAGGATGGATGGATGGATGGATGGATGGATGGATGGAAGACATTCGAAGACTAGAGCCTGATCAGTAGGCTACTGCATTTTTTGGGTTTGATACAAATACTGATATACTAAGTAACTAAATATATATATATTAAGGCCCCAGTCACACAGGCCTAGAAACCATTTGGCAACCCCCAGGCAAGCTCTGGTCACTAGGGAAAAATGTTTATTTTCCAACCAGTTGGCGAGTGGTTCCTGGAAGTGGGTGAAATTGGTTGCAAAGAAGGTGCTGTACCAAAACCCTCCCTGCGACTGCTTCAGTCGACAGCAGAATGCTGCAGTTGCCTGTAGTTTGCATTGGAAATGTTGACTGCATTGGCAACTACTGGTTTCTAGTTAAAGTTGAAAAAGTAAAAGCTACGCCTTTTGAAACGTGTTGTTTGCAGCGGTAAGGCAGTAAAGGTTTGTCACACTTTTGAGTTTCACTATGGCCCGGCGAGTAGCTGACCAGTGTTTGCAGACAGGTATCTGTCTTCCATGCAAGTGACCAACGCAATCACAAGTGTAGCACCGTATACGTGGTTGCGACCAATTTCACCTAACGACTGCCAGCAACCACTCTCCAACTAGTTTGTCCAGTGCTCAGCTGGACAAACTAAGTTAAATCATCAGTGTGACAGGCTAATACCGGCCAACAGCTATAACTGATCAGGCACTATCTAAGTGTCTGGTGATAACCGTTTTATAGACCAACTTTAAAACTAATCAGCATAAGAACTGGTAACGATGCTAATCTTTAGTAGACGTTATATTCTGCTTACATTATAGACACACAAGAGGGCCTGTAAGCAATTTGATTTCTAACGACTGAACTACAAGGCTGGAAACTAAGTAGGCCGATATAGTCCTTTAACAGTAACAGTGTTAGTGGCTCATGTTTATCTGCTGAGTCTCATTCATTTTGCGCTTCCTAAATTAAATCAAGAGCGTGATGAAGCGCTGAAAGAGGTAAGATGTTTTCTGTAAAGAAGATTTTGTGGTTTCCCTGGCATGGAGGAGGGATAAATAATAAAGACAAATTAAAATAAGCTCACAGTAATATGTGAAATGTTAAAGTGAAAGCAGGCACAACCTGGAGAACCAAATTAAACCGTACTGAAGCTGTTCAAGGGTTGAGAGTGACGCTGTTTGACATTTTCAAACAGTTTCCAAAAATGGGACAACACTCACGGTGGTGGGTGGACATGCTTGAAAATCATTTTGCAAAAGCAGCGTTGTTTGTGGGATGCTGACGTTCAGTGAAAGTGCTGACGCAAAGAGTTGCTGCTTTGCACTAATAAAACCTCTCTGACAGGAAAAAAACAAAAAACAAAACAACCCAAATTGCATAAATGATCAGATGACTGGAAAAGCTGATCGCAGACATCCAGACAGGCTCCGGTGGCAGAAATGTTTTTATGAAAACCGACAGGTCAGGAAGAAAACCGTACGCACAGCCCAAGTTTATCTACACCCTCCCCTTCATCTGTCTCTACGCCTCTCTGTCCCGCTGCTCGAGGTCACTGAGCTGTCCATTCTGGTCATTTCTGGGTGTCATCACAAAAGGCTACGTGCCACGAGTCTCACCAGCCAAAAGGGCCCTTGTATCCAAACAAAAAGAAAAAAAAAACCTTTGTTATGTAACACAATGATGCTGCTGCTGCTGCTGTCTCTGACAGTGATCGAGCAGGAGAAAGCCAGAGGGGGGAGGAAAGCAGTGCCAGGTGAACATGAGAAAGTTAAAGGAAGGGAGAAAGAAAAAGGAAAGAGGCAGCATGTAAGTGTGTGTGTGTCTCCAGTGCTGGTATGTCCGTCGTTGCCCACGAGCCGCACCGTCACAATTTCTGTACTTTGTGTACTTTCATCCTGCTCCTCCATTCACTGCTACACCAAGGCCATACAGCATACAGCAGCATGACATCACTGACTACTCCCACCATCGTATCAAATCTCACTGATGGAAGTGATGCTCCTGCTTCTCAGGGTCTCACGCATCTCCCTGCAACTGCTCTTCTGCCTCGCTTCCGCTCGGTTTCATGTGCTTCACGTGTAGATATTATTTCTAATGCGTTTCTGTGACCCAAACCTGAGAAACTGCAGGTGCAGCACATCGTGCACAACTTTAGTCCGGTGTAGGATCATTTTTCGAGGTCCGCAACTCTGACCCTCATCTTCGATCCCTGGATATCGAGTCTCACATGATCAATGGGTATCTGCGTGCATGCTCTGCAATGAAAATAGATTGCAAACAGCGGGAAGGCTGTGCCGTGAAAAGGGTGCCACATCTTCATTTGTCCATATGAGCTCACATATGGACATATGGACAGGTTATTTGCTAGATATCTGGGGTTAAAATGAAGCACTCCCACCCGCAGGTGTGGCTCAGTCATGTGCAGGACGGCACACCTCATCACCTGAGGTAACACACCAGTAAAAACATGAATGTGTGTGTGTGTGTGTTGTATGAATCAGGTCACAGGCAGTGGCGCACTTTATCTGGGGCAGAACTTCAGCCACCACGCAGAGCACAGATGGCGGGGATGCCTTGGCTCAGCAAGACTGACAACACACGCGCGCGCGCGCAATCACACAGCGTCGCCTTTGAAAAGCTTTAAAATCCGCAGTGACTTTAGCAGGTGACTGTCGTCAGCGTGTGGTCACGTGAGCTTACATTACACGATAACCCGCATTGATCACTGCTGACGTGCACCGTTACTGCCGGGGCGCGCACACAGGGATGATGGCGTAGACGTGCAGCACTGCCACAACAAACAGCATGGGTCCTAATAATAACAATAATAATAATAATAATAATAAAAATAAAACTCGATACTGGAGCTCCGCCGCAGAAAGCAGCTCTTCAGCATCCCGTGCACAAAGAAAACAGGAAGAACAAACCTGCAACAGTTACCTAACGCACGTAAACAAAACACGACATCATAAACTTCACTTTTATATTGTCATTTTACAGCGCGTGGATCCCCTGTTAAGTTAAAAGTTGACTCGATTAAAAGTACATAGCACGAATAGGACGATGCTTGAATTAGGTTAAGAGAGCAGGATGAAAATAGTGAGTAACAAATGCGCTGGAGTGGGAAATAACGCAGGCGAAATCATCTTACCTTTGAAAGGAAGAAAATACGAGTCTCCACGTAGCCTAGAAAATGTCGCACCTCCTCGTTTTTTCCTCGTGGCAGTGCCAATCCTAAAACCTCTTTCGCATTCCTTCCCAGCCAATTTCCTCTCCTCTCTAGCCCTGGTAAGTCCTGCAGAGACGCAATGTTTTGACGCGCAACGGTGCCCAGCAGAGTTTAGAAAGGCACAGAGAGGAGCAGACTCGCCAGCCGGAGCGAGAGCATTCACGCCTCCCAACTTCCGTGTTCGCAGTCAACCGTTATACCATTTACACGGCTTTATCTGCTCACCGGAGCACAGTCAGTTACTGATTGATGTTTGCTTTATTCTTTTTCATTCAAACGTTTAAGAGCAGTGTTTTCCAGTATGCCATAATAAAACCCTTACACGTATTTCGAGCTAAAATTGTTTGGTACGGCGTCGCGCATGCTCAGTATCACCATATTGCTATTTAACATCTTAAATTCATTTTTTACACTGAATTAATTAATGCTATTAATTTCTTTTTTTAGGTAGTTTTGTTTGTAGTGTATTCAGCTTTGACAGACGCGTTTTATAAATCGCAATGTGAGAAACTAGCTAAAAGAGGTTCTGCATTCACGCGGGGAAAAAAAATCCAACGGTATATTTTTTAAATCTAATATCACGGTTACTGTAAAACCTAAATTTTTGACTTAACCGCAGTAAAACTAGTAATGTCCAAACACCAAAACCTCTGAACACAAACTCGGGGAAACCGGTAACCATCTTGAGTTGATACTCTTGGTCCAAAATAACACTAGTCGTTAAGCCTTGATGAATAAATGACAGCCTTATCAGCCAATCAGTGAACAGATAAAGCATGGCAACACCGTGCTTATTGGTCAAGAATAGAAACGATGAATCCTCAGATTCTAACATTGTTTTTTTAAACTGAATTCTCCTGTAAATGTTCAATAACACCGCATAAGGCCGAACAACAGCGCGAAGGCCTTATCTGTTTTTGTAAAGGAGTAAGAAATTTTTTTAATCCAAAAAAAGTCTGTCATCATTAACAGGGAAAACTTGAGGTCCTTTTAGTCTGCAGCGCCACCTCCTGTCAGTTTCTCAAATAAACTGCCACATAATACAACGCTATGAAACGACACATACCACTTTGATAACGATTGTACATACAGTTTATTGATAAAGATTTTAACAAAGAGTTTTTAAAATAATCTCTCGGTAAATCAAATGTAATAATTCACGTAGGATGAACCCAAACAAGTTCAGCTCAACACACATGACAGCTTTAAACATGCAAAATAAAAGCACACTCAGAACACCACGAGTAATATAATCAGAATATTTGGTAGATCAAGTCTCTTAAAGAAATCTGGATGAATTTTTTGTTAGAAGTAAAATATCAGATATCAATAATTTAAAATGCCCCACAACAAACTGAATATCATAAAAATCCTAAACAACATACAGTACATTCAGCCCAAACTACATTCATTAGATTAGAGAATACCACTGGGTATCATAATCCCAAGGATATTTCAAACTCGAAATCTACTTTCGATAATTTGAATTTTAAGTGAGTGCAGTGAAGTGATCATCCTGCATCCAGCGCCTATATTGGGCTATAAAATATTTTAAATATGCACACATCTCATATAAAGTTTAATTCTGATTGCAATTGCACTGTCACAGGTAGTAGAAAGTACTAAAAGAAACCCGATATAATTTTCATATTTTGCGCAAAACTTCTCATAAATCAGGCAATCTATGCCCCAATCATTTCATCTGATTAAAGAAGAAAACTCTAGAAACTAACCAACAACATAAACATGAAGTACAGCATACAGCACAGTGGTTTTTACAGCTCAAATGACTGTCCCTCAGCTCGTCTTTCAAAATAATATTTAATGTAATAGAGAATTTTTGTTTGGCAGCATTTAGCACACATAAAAAAAAAAATGTCTCACCACTGCTTAGACAAGAATTATTGCTTGTGGCAAATGACAGTGAGTCTGCAAAAATACTCATACATTAAACACGCTGAAAATTAACATGACACCATCAAGCTGCATCTGCTGGTGTTTGCACATTAGCCATAATATGACGCAGTAATACTACGAACTGTAACTCAAATGCATCAAAAAAGGCTTAAGTATGCGTAAGTAAACCTTTACAGAAAACATTAAGAAAAAGAGTGGTTTTAAATAAGTGTGTGATATTAGGTGAAATACAAAATACTGTAAATACATGCAGTATATTTGAGTTATAATGGAGTTATTCTTTATTAACTTTCTAGCAGAGTATTTTACTAACAACTTACCAACTTATGGTGAAGACTTCACTTGACTGCACCACCATCTGCTGAGCTACTCTGCTACATGTGCTCCAGACAATGTTGAGAAGACTGTAAACAATGCAGCTAGAGCCTTTATCTGCAATAATAATAATAATAATCTTTAAGCCAATGGCAATATACTGTCTCTGTGACGGGGCCAATATCAGTCGGCTATAGAACCACGCTGTTTGGTACGAGCAATAAAAAAAAAAGAGGAGTATGTGCTACCACTGCATGTACAGCAACTGGTTCCTAATACTTGTGCTGGATACAGAACATGTTAGAGTCCCTACAGACTGTAAAACACAGTGTGTGCGTAGCTGTGCTGGAATGCCTGCAGTAAAAGTGGGTGCATGTGGGGTGGGGGTGGAGGGTGGTAGTGGTCTGGCAGGTTCAGTTGCCCTGAAGGATAATCAGTGGTGAGAGGTGGGGTGAGGTAGATTTTGGCAGGTCACTCCGCTTTGGAAAGGCCGTTCCTGTCCATGAAGTCTTTAAGCTTGGTGGGAAAATCTGTCATAACTCCTGTGGCCCCCAAATCAAACGCCCTCTGGAAGTCCTCCTCATCATTCAGCACCCAAATGTAGACCTGAAACCAGATGAAGGATTTGTACAGTTAATACAGGCGCACGGAGGTTGTCACACAGGAATGCTTCTGTACTCTCTCTGTGGTCACTGTAGTCTATATTTGATCTTCTAGGAACCTTTCCAGTAACTGCTTTTAACCACAGTGTAACTACAACAAACACACAGGCTCAGTATTAGCATTTTAGAAAACCCAGTTTTCACACACCGTTGGAACTAAAGACAGTAAATGGAAAATAAGCTTCACACAGTTCTTTAGTTTTGTACACTGTACACAGCATTGTGCAAAAGTTTTGAGCCACCCTCAATTTCTTTATATTTTGCTATTGAAACATGTGCAGACATACATAAAAAAGCAAAAATGAGCGTTTGTGCAATTCTAACAAGCTCGTCCAACTTGTCTGAGCTCACAAATGTGCTTCTGGAAGAATGGCCAAAAATTCCCATAAACACACTCCTAAACTTTGTGGAAAGCCTTCTCGGAAGAGTTAAAGCTGTTATAGCTGCAAAGGATGAGTTCATATGCGTGTGAAGACAGACGAACGAATACTTTTGGCAATACAGTGTATAAAGAAATGAGGGGAGGATCAAGACTTTTGAACAGTACTGTATACATAATTGCTCTTAACTATGTCACCACTGAATGTGCTGCTGATGAGCGCATGAGTGGAGCTTCAGGAAAATGCAAAAATAGTAGAAACACAAAAGTGACTTAATAGCGAGGTGGCTACTGGGTAATATACAGTACCAGTCAAAAGTTTGGATACACCCTCTCACTCAATGTTTTTATTTTTATTTTTTTTTTCCTATATTGTAAATTAACACTGAAGTCATCCAGACTATGAAGGAACACATAAGGAATCATGTAGTGAACTTAAAAGTGTTAAGATTCTTCAACGCAGGCATTACAGCTTTGCACACTCTGGGCATGCTCTCAATCAGCCAGTCCTCTCTGTGACTTGCTGGTTGTTTGTGACACTGCCCCCTGGTGACAGTACACCACGTAAAGCTGTGTGTAGGCTCTGCACAGGACCAAAGCACAACCATGTCAATCCCTTCAAACAAACTGATCCAGGAAATTGTTCCTGGAACCTATTTGGATAAGAGCCAGGGCTACCTACAATGGCCTAAGTTCAACCAGTGAGGCCGGTGAACCATAAGAGGTCAAAACTCCAGTAAAGGGGGGGGGGGGGGGGGGGGGGGGATACAATATGAGGAGTTTTGAAATGTAGCAAACAGTGTAACCACTTATCCTGCCAATTGGGTAATGAAACTTTGCACATAAAATGCTGCTGCATATAAAGATACTTGGCTGCTGACTGGATGAACCAGTCATCCATTTTAGCACCCTAAACACCCCCACAGATGTGACCTTACTGATCACAACTATGGTTCATCATAGGAACCTGAATCTAACTGCCTCCCAAGGTAATAAAGGAACTGCAGATTTACCTGAATTCCCCGGGCAGTTAAATGGTCAAAAAGAGCCTTCCTCATCAGCAGACTGTAAGAGAAAAAAAAAAATAAATACTCATCAGCTCGGTGACAGTGCAAGTGCAGCAAAAGTAGAGGGAAGTTTAGGTGTGTGACTGTAAACTTTACAGTGTAAAGGCTTTGCATTCATCATGATCGCACAGCTAAGTCTCAATAACAAGATGGATTTTTGGAAGAGTGAGTCACTTACGTGTCTGCCAGCCAGGCAATAAATCGCCGACTTCTAGTTAACCTGTTAGGATCTTCCAGTCTGAAAAATATTCACACAGAAATGTAAAATAATTAAATGCATTTTTTTTTTATGACCAATCTGTTCTCTTTCACCTTTGTGTTATGGCCTACTGGAAGTGAAAATTAATAGCATTTAGCTGAATTTAGTGTGTTCATTGTCTAGTATGGCACAATGAAACAAGTTCAACACATTTTTAGGGAACTTCTGAGATCAAGAAAATCATGACCTAAAGTGGAAGTAAAAGTGGAAAATATGCATGAGAAATCAAACCAAACAACACCTCTTAAAAAATCAATAACTTTTAAAGCACAATTTATGGTTGGAGTGTCTTAAAGCAAGACTTTAACACTTCAGAATTACAATTTAAAAAAAAATCTGTTAATCCTTAATGAATGTTGGGAAAGCATAATCTGCTCTTTGACTTTGATCCCCGTGATCCACAAGCACACCACTTCACAAGGCCAAGCTGTGCAAATGTTTCTTCTAATGACTTAACTAGTTTGTGAGTTCATCTTTCAAAGAACCTCCTTCAGAAAGATAAGAGAGACAGAAAGGACACAGTGAGGGGCGCGAAACTGAGCCGGGTACTATGAAAACGTTTTTAAACCCTAATTTAAAATTTAATTTATTAAATCATGCAAAAAAAAAACAAAAAACAAAAAAAAAAGATGGAATCTAAACCTCTCAAACAAGTCTACACGTTTTATCTAAAACGTTTAAATACAATGCCCAGCTACTGAAAACTCCCCAAAGGTTTAGTCCACATCCTGCGGTGTTCATCAGTCAAAGATTACAGAGTATGAAACTTTAGCCGCGTGTGTGTCTCTGTCCAAGCTTTACCTCTGCTGTTTGATGAGATGTGTCTGTGTGCTGAAGGATCTTTCCCTGTAAAAAGACCTTGCTCCAGGAATTTTTACTCAGACTAATCATCATAAAGGTCAATAAAGAACCTTTAAACTGTGGCAAATAAAGCAACAACATTTCAGTTTTAACTACAGAGATCAAATCACAGCATTTACAAATAACGTCCACAAGAAGGTTAAAGGTTAAACTGCCTTACAGATTTTAGACTATTAATTATTGATTGTATGTGTGTACAGTTATCTAATTTTCCTCTGACACTGCAGCACAGATTACTTTAATCAGTCCTGTTTACTAAATTGTAGATTAGTTAGGTTATAAAGAAAAACGTAATCACGTTGTGATGCGCTAAAACCTGTTATTTCATGTAGGGACTGTTTTGTAAGTGGCTTAAAAACAGGAAAACTTTGTGTTGCTTTTGTATTTCTTGTATCTTAATAAACTACAACATTAGAAGAGATTTTACGTGACTCATGTTACAACAAGAAGCAGTAACACAGAGCTAACCCTTTCCTGAAAACTATTTACAAAAGTTTGTGATATGCAGTTTTTATTTCACACTACACTCACTGGCCATTTTATTAGGTACACCTTGCTAGTACTGGGTTGGACCCACTTTTGCCTTCAGAGCTGCTTTAATGCTTTGTGGCATAGATTCAACAAGGTGCCGGAAACATTTCTCAGAGATTTTGGTCTATATTGACATGATGGCATCACACCATTGCTGCAGATTTGTCAGCTGCACATCCTTTTTTTTTTTGCATACCGTGGTTTTAACAGCACCAGCAGCCACGCCACGTTCAAAGTCACTTAAATCACCTTTGTTCCCCATTCTGGTGCTCGGTTTGAACTTCAGCAAGTCATCTTGACCATGTCTACATGCCTAAATCCACTGAGTTGGTGTAATGTGTTTGGCTGTTTAGACATTTGCACTAACAAGTATTTAAACAGGTGTACCTAACAAAGTGGCCAGTCAAACTACTTGTATTTGTATTTGTGTACTTACTTAGTTATAATGGAAGGCATGGGGATCTCCAGGAACTGCTCCTTGATTGGAACAAAGGGTAGGAGGCCGGTGTAGAAGAGGCCTAACAGCTGCAATACTCTGGGAAAGCTGAACAGCACTGGAATATGAGGGTTCTGTAAAAATCACCAACCGAGATTTAGAGTCAGTTCCAAGTGATATTTTTTATTCACCAGTGATAATGATGATGATTAAGTGTTTCCTTTCAAAAGGACTCCCAATTAAGATTCACCTCTGGAAATGACTAGGCAAAATGTAAGCATAAAATACAGCACCATTCTGGGTGAAAAAATAAACTCTGGATTTTAATAATAACAAATAATTTAAATAGCTACACACATTTCACTACAGTAAGGTGAAACAGCTTATGAAATAGCCAGAGTACCTCTCTGTAACACTTTTTCACAATCTGGTTGCTGGAGTTGCCCCAGACAGTCAGATGTTCTCTGTCATACTTAACGATCAGCTCAGAGACCTGCAAGGATTGAAAAGTGAATGAAAAGTGTGTTTGCACTGTCTGCTGCTTATCTTTAAAACTTGGTTACTGAGAAAAACACAGTCCCAAAAGATGTAAAGTAAGTAGAAGGACACTTGGAGAGCAGAGTCTCACTAACAAGGCCTCTGTACACCACCATAGAGGACTTTAAAATCAAACTATTAAGATGTGACTGAAGTGCAGACTTTCAGCTTTAATTCAATGGGTTTTACAAAAGTAACGCATCAGTTGGTTAGGAATTAAAGCCATTTTTATACACAGTTTCTGATTTTCAGAGGCTCAAAAGTACGTGGACAATTTCATGGCCAGGTTATCCTCGTTATTCCACAATCGATTAAGCAGATAAAAGATCTGTAGTTGAACCCACACATGCTTTGACTTGGCATCATCTGTCAAGCACGGTGTAATGTTATGGCTGCCAGTGGAACCAGGTCACCAGGGTTTACTGATGATGTGACTGCTGAGAGCAGTAGACAGATGAATTGTGAAGTGTGTGGGGCTACACTCTCTGCTCAGATTCAGCCAAATGCTGCAAAACTGATCAGACAGTGATTCACAGTGCAAATAGATAATAACCCAAAACAAACTGCAAAAGCAACACAAGAGGATCTCAAAGAAATTGCAAAGAAATGAGATATTCTTCAATGACCGAGCCACTCAGCTGATTTTCATCCAAGTATTAAAAACAATTTTTATATTTAAAATTATGCTAGTCTGTCCAAATCAACCTCTGAAAACAGGAGAATGGGTATAAAAAACGGTAATCCCTCAGCAGTTAATGCAACAATGTTTTTGTAAAAGCCCTTAAATTAAAGCTGCTATATCTGGACTGTTTGATTTAAAATCCACTGTGGTGGTGTATAGTGACAAATCTACAAAAAAAAAAAAACAAAGATGTCACTGCCCCAAAACCTATGGACCTAACAGCACAATGAGGTGACTCTGGTTTTGAGGGCATACAAGTCATCACTAAAACCTGAGCTACAGCTCTGGGAAATTTAGCAAAGTTGTTGCAAAGGGTTACAGAACTGAAAAAATAAAAAGAGGATACAAGTATACAGATGCGCACACACACACACACCCCTACCTTCTTGATAAGCGTGTCATTGTTAACCTTGATGTCAATGTTGACAGGGGTATTAGGAAATGCATCAAAAACGTCCCTGAGGAGAGGGATGCGTTTGTCCTCTCCTCCCTCGCAGAAGCACTCTGCACAGACAAGGACAGGTTGAAAACACCATCAGCTTCAGATTACAGGATGTCGGGTTCTGCGCACTTGTAATTTTAGTAGCAATTTTTCGCACAAGAGCTGCCAGCTGTTACAAACTCAAGTGCTGATTAGTGTCACCTATCGAATAAAGACATTAGCTTTGTGGTAATGTCTAATCATCTAGTAATCAGTGATGGATATGTGACGCTCACCTCGCTGAAAGGTTACACCCAGCCTGCAGAAGTATGGAGGGAGTTCCTGCAAAGAGCACATAACAGACACAGAGCCTGTAAGGAGCTGTGACTGAGCTGAGGGTGTTTACATTAATGACAGTCTCTAAAGAACATTAATCAGGGGTTAAACTGTGCTGAAGCCCACAGGAGCTTTGCCTCCTTTAGTATCACAGCATTACCAACTTGCATACAAATCTCAAAATATGTTTTCTGTCTCCTTTCATGTCACAGCAGCGGGAAGCACACCACACAGAGGAAGGCAGAGCTCATTTACACAGGTGGCAAAGCAGCAGCAGCTTTATTAATTACTGAAAGCTTCTGACATGCCACCGTTACCTCACAGAGCCTTATTAACCTAAATTATTTTCTCTGAGCAAACAACTGAGCAACTGTGCACAAATTCAGCACTCTTACAGTAAAAATAAATAAATAAAAATCACTGGAAACAAAGCAGTCATGCTCAAAATAAATCCAGCCTTTCTGATTCTCAGAAAAGGCCTAAATATAGTTTCCTCTAGAACAGCCATTCCCAAACACAAGACTGCTGGGGTCAGCTTTAAAAAAAAAAAAACGGAAAACCTTCTGCAGCCAAACCTTTAAAATCACATCTCTGATCATCACACAAGCCAAAGATTTAGTACTGCTTTTATTTGTATTTTGGCTGACACATTTTGATCTTCTGATAATTTGCTTGTTGAAGTTAGTTCTCCATTAACAGCTTTACTTCCAGCCTGAAAACAGCCACAGCTCCATTTCAGTTCTCTTAATAAGGAACTATAAGGTAGGTTACCAGCTTTGTTTCATCAGTTCAGATTCTTCATCGTTTTAAACTCATTTCCAAAAAACTCTGACATTCACTCACTGGCAGGTGGATAATTACAGTTTTCAGTTTTGCTGTTTAAGTAATGCAGTAATATCAGCAGTAGTGGCATTACCGCAAACATGAAATTAAAGAATAATTTAAGTACAAAGAAAAAAAATACATGCATTATGACTGACTTTAGTGACAGTGGTATTGTTTTTGCGTTTTAGGATTTCACAAATGTGGTTCACACAAATAAAATGTGCCAGAATATAGACATCAATGAGAATTTCAGTACAGCTACAATTCTCTTTATACTAATTTTTGAGACATCTGACGCTGCAATTTTGCCAGTACATACATTAAGGTTAAAAAAAAAGAAAGAAACATCATACCAATCCATATATAAAGACACCACTACTCTGGAAAATCCACATCTATTGAACACAATGCATGCAGTTTTTTTACTGAAAGACTATTTGTCACTATAGTCTGTGACCCTAACCTTACTTCCCCTTCTTACAACTATTAATCATGATCCCACCAAAGTCATGACAGTGTGCGCCGTGCTTATGTCTCCTACAAAACCACAGACCATCAAAACCACTAAACCTCATCTTAAGTTCTACAATATGACATTTAATTTTTAGAAGGAACCTCTGACCTTCAAATACTATACCAAAATATTTCAGTTTAACTTTGTAAGGCTTCGCTGCAAGACAAAAAAAAAAAAAAAAAAAAAGAAAGAAAACTGTTTTCCAACTCACATTAAAAGTATAGACTACCAAAATGTTTGAAGAGATCAGAGCTGAAATCCTCAGTTGTTCACAAGGAAACATTTTTTTTTTTAAATCATGTGATATAATCGGATGACTTAGTTTTGATCTCAACTGACCAAGGCGCATGACCCATCAAAGCTTACGGTATATCATGTACACAAGTCTAAACACAATCACATACAGTTGTGGTCAGAAGTTTGCATCCACTCATCATGGGCATGACTGTCATGATAAATGTGGGCTTTTAATGATTTCTTTGAACTGTTCTTTTCCCAGGGTGGAATGATTGCACAGCATACATCTTTCATGACTTTAAAAAACAAGAATTGGGTGCACAAGTTTGAATTTATTTTGGATTTCCTCTAATCCACATGGGGTCAAAAGTATACACACAAGCTCATATATATATATATATATATATACATACACTAATTTAAATCCTTCAATAAGTGGTTCTGAAGGTCCTACAGTGTATTTTATCTTGACAAGGCCAAGGCTTGTTAATGTCTCATTAGTGATCATAATTGACTACAACTGGCAGTTTACCTTTGCCAGCATAAAAAGGATTCGTTTGGTCACTGGATTGACCAATACTCAGAACAATGGGAAAGTCCAAGGAACTCAGTGAAGATCTGAGAAGGAGAATTGTAGATTTACAAGTTGGGAAGGTCTTTTTGAGCCACTTCTAAACAACTGCAGACTCTAAGATCATCAGTCTAAACAATTGTATGTAAGTACAAATTATATAGGTATGTCACCACTTTGCCAAGGTCTGGATGAAGACCCAAACTGTCCTCTCAGATGAGAGGAACTGTGTTAGGATGTGCAGGAACCACCAAGGCTCAAGCCTGCCATGAACTGGAAACGGCTGTAACACCAGCTTTGCTGTCTCCAGTGAAGCCAGCTGACCCATGGATGAGCCAAATGCCTTCTGGAGAAACTTTTTACGGTCAGACAAGACAAAGATTGAGCCTTGTGCACCCAATTCTTGTTTTTGAAAGTCACTAAAGATGTGTGCTGTACAATCATTCCACCATGAAAAAAGGACGAATCAAAGAAGTCATTAAAAGCCTAATATTACCATGACAGTCATGCCCATGATGAGTGGATGGAAACATCTGACCATAACTCTGTTA